>NC_141024.2:77035000-77277500 GCF_052040795.2 Danio rerio | reverse complement strand
AGCCTATAGATACTGTCTAGCCAGTGCCCAGACTAATATGTGTGTAATGTGTTGAGGCCGCAGCTCATGATTGGCCATCCGCTTTCTCTTTCACTCACACATTCCTTTCCAAAGCGTGTGAGGGGGTCTAAACCTCAGATTATACTCATGAGCAAAAGGCCCGATCTCTCCTTCACATGTCTGGAGCTTTGTTTGCTTTATTTGTGTGTTAAAGTCATTCTGGATGTCTGTCAGCCTGTTCCTGTGGGTGAGATGGAGCAACTGACACATGAAATAAAGCTTTAGCATATGCATTCATCTACAATCTAAAGGGAAGTGTCGTGTTATTACTAGACCATCTACACTTACAGACTGGGCCGACATTAACTTGATCACTTCACTAGATTATCTTTCCCTAATAATGTGGATTATCTAATCTAATCTAACCTGATCTACTCAAATCCACATCGCCCAGCCCTAATCAGGTGTCCAGACTTTAAAGATGCTCCCTAAATGTGCAGATATCAGACATACATTATATTATATCACCTTCACTGCTTTCTAACCAGTGTGAATGCTAACTCTTATGTTTAGGATGGAACATGCTAGCAGTTAACGTTAGCTAGTTCTCAGCTAAACATCAGCTCTATTAGTTTAGCTTTAGCCGCCAGGAGTCTTAAGAAATAGAGCGGTGTCCCACATGTGTCTGAGTGACCAGGGCACTCATATGGACAGACAACCCTACTGAAAAATCCAGCTTGAACCAGCCTTGGCTGGTTGGCTGGTTTTAGCTGGTTGACCAGGCTGGTTTTAGAGTGGTTTTGGCCATTTCCAGGCTGGTTTCCAGCCATTTCCAGCCTGGTCTTAGCTGGTCAGGCAGGAAAATGACCAGCTGAATCCACCTAAAACTAGCTTAACCAGCCTAGCCAGGTTGGGAGCCCAGCCAAAACCAGCTATGTCCAGCTTAAACCAGCCTGGAAATGGCTGGAAACCAGCCTGGAAATGGCCAAAACCCCTCTAAAACCAGCCTGGTCAAACAGCTAAAAACAGCCAAACAGCCTAGGCTGGTTAAAACTGGATTTTTCATCAGGGAAGTGTATCACACGAGAGTGTCAGTGCCCATTCTAGACTCACAGTGGATTTAACAGTGATGTTTCCTGTTTTCCAGACAAACACACTCAACCAATGACTATTGCTGGACCAAGTTCATGTCTGAATATTGGCGAGTCCTAGACTATAGAAAGAAACGTCTTGAGTCTGGACTCGAGTACTACAGCCCTGACAGTCACCAACTTCAGCTTGTAGATCAAACTTTACTGTATGAAGAGCAACAGAACATGACCTGATCTTCATTTGTATATTATATTGTGGACGATGATGTAAATAAACTAAAACAAACACAAACCCGCTCTCTTAATGTCTCTTTCACCAGCCTGACAGTCACATTCACACTGATGGAGCATTAGGGGACTTTTATTCTGTCAGCTGAGAAACACCTGATCAATAATCATGAGCGCTGACTCTCCTTCACACACAGCCTTTCTGACAGAAGATCTTCAGTCAATATATTGCTTCATGTGAATGAGTAATCAGGGTTATTTTCAGATGCATGTGTAGTAAATACATCAGTTCACCAGGTCTCTTACAGTAAACTGCTGAATACATGCTTATAGTGTGTCTTCATATTATTGTAGTGGTTTAGATCAGTGGTCTTCAACCCCCAGGCGGGTGCTGGTGCGTGGATCAATCAGTACTGGGCTGAACAAGAATGAATTATCTTTAAGTTGGCAGATAAAGAAGCTGCATTTAAACTGGATTTGTGGGGACGGTACCTGAACAGAGGCATATTGGACGTGTTTCAAACATTAGCGTGGATTTTGTGTGAGACTGAGCCTGCGCCCTCACTCACCAAGCTGCTGCACGATCACCAGTCTTCGCTGTTAAAGGAGTTTGAGAAACACTTTCGCATGTCGAGATGTACATGATACTGTATGTGTGTGTGCTGGCGCCCACGGGCTGTTTCACAGGCACATGCAAAGCTTGAAGGTAAACAAACAACGGCTTATCATAAGCATCTTATCAATAATTATTTATACGGTTGGCATTAAAGTGTAACGAATATGGCCGACCAGACACATAAATATTTTGCATTTTATTCCACAACCAGCCAACTCTGATTCCAAGGTATTTACGACCCAAAGGAATGTGCCATGCGGCTCTAAGCACAGGAATGACTTACAAAGGACTATTTAAACTGCTTGTTTAACACTGTTTTTATATAAACTTTACTTTTTATGTTTAATCATATGTTTTGCAAAGTTTCCCTTTCTCTTGTAATAATATTTTTTGGTTTTAATACCCTTGCATATAATGTTTAACTGTACCTAGGCTAAGCATCCTCTTATAGTGTTCAAGTTTTGGCTTTTTGAAAAGCTTACTCGCTGTACAAATTGATTGTTGACATTTTATTTTAATATGAGTGCAACATATTAATGTTTTAAGAGACTTTAACATTTTTGTCCCGATTTACATAAAATTTGCCTATGCAAATTATTCTGCCTCGGACAATGACCCATAAATTTAATATTCCAGGAAGTTAGCTTCTAATTGGTCAACTTTCCATGTAGGGTGGATCCGAACCTGCCCTATAAAAGTTGAAAACCAAGCTAAACACCTGCTCTTCTTCGCTCTCTTATCTCCTCTTCGCTCTTGGAATCTCTCTCTGTTCAAACTCAACCGGGAACCTCTCTTCAAACACGCTGCCTGTAAGCTCCCCCCTCTCTCTCCCAACTCCAGGCAAACATTCACGTTGATTGGTCCGCAGTTAGAAAAAGGTTGTGGACCACTGGTTTAGATAATATTAAGAGTGTCGTGAGACTTTTATATGTTTAGAAGAAACTGCAAACTGAACAAACAGCAGAGCATGTCTAAACTTCACCAGGACACAACAGATATAAATATAAAAATATAAAATATGAATAAATAATTCAGAGGTAATTCATTTTAAAGATCCTTAAAATAAACTGATTCCTTTAACTTTAATTCACATTTGGGTATATTGGAAAAAGAGAAGCTCTGAAAGTGCAACATTTCATAATAGACTAAGTAAAGCTTTTAAATATATTTATAGATAAACATACATTATTAAAGCTATGATTAAAATCACAACCCTGTAAATGTTTTGTTTTTTTCTTCTGCCAATCCACTGAATGGGGCTCCACATCAGGTAACCCAATATGAAACTGTATCTGTTGAGTGGAGAATCATTTACCTCAGTGTGTCCAGTTTACAGTGTTGACTCTTCAGTCCATCAGAGAGCTTCCTCACTCCTGAATCCTGCAGGTCATTGTTACTCAGGTCCAGCTCTCTCAGCACACAGTTTGAGGATTGTAGAGCTGAAGACAAACTCTTACAGGACTGAACAGTGAGATTACAAATGACCAGTCTGAGAAAGAAGAACACAGATTACATTAACAGTGTGATTTCAGTCATTCATCTGATGTAAAATCAAACTATGAGGTTAATAATATGACAAAAATACTGGAATTTGTGTCAGTTAGAATTATTGACTATTGTTATTTAATAAAACTGAATATTAAATGTCATCTAATATATTCTTGAATATTTTGAAATGTGAGAAAACTGCTAAATCTGAGTTCAGATAAGAGGACCACGAGACTTTATATATTTATGAACCTGCAAAATGCAAATGCTCAGAGTCTGTCAAACCTGCTCCAATAAACCAATTCACAGATAAACTATAAATATAATCATTAAAAATATAAAATATAAATAAAGATTTAGAGGTAATTAATTAAAATAATCATTAAAATACACTGATTTCCTGAATTGATTAAGAAAAAGAGCAACTTTCATTTGAGAAGCAGCATTTTGCAGTTTCTCCACTAATGCTCTTAAATATATCTGGACATTTCCATCTCAATCAAAACACTTTTAATGTTGTAGAGTGGAGAATCATTTACCTCAGTGTGTCCAGTTTACAGTGTTGACTCTTCAGTCCATCAGAGAGAAGCTTCACTCCTGAATCCTGCAGGTCATTGATACTCAGGTCCAGCTCTCTCAGCACACAGTTTGAGGATTGTAGAGCTGAAGACAAACTCTCACAGCACTGAACAGTGAGATTACAGAACTGTAGTCTGTGTAGAGGACAAAGAGCAACACAATCAGCAGTAAGAAATGAGCAGTGTTGAGTGTTCATGAGTTCAGTCTACAGTGATAAAAGCAACACTGGAAATAAACTATATATATATACTGCTCAAACAATAAAGGGAACACTAAAATAACACATCCTACATCTGAATGAATGAAATATTCTTATCAAATACTTTGTTCTTTACACAGTTGAATGTGCTGACGACAAAATCACACAGACATGATCACTGCAAATCAAATGTATTTACCCATGGAGGACTGGATTTGGAGTCACACTCAAAGCTGTAGTGAACTGCAGGAATTACTGACACACTCCAGATTAAGGATGCACGATATATCAGCGCCTATATCGCTATCGGCCGATTAACGGTATTTTTAAGATTATCGTTATCGATCCGATGTCTTAATTAGGCCGATATATTTAAGCCGATAAATTAGGTAATTGTACAGACCTGCGTGTCGCTTGCGTGGGCGGAACATGTTCAGACTTGTCCAGTGCACTATAATGGATCTCTCCTCACACTGTTTATTCCTTCAAAGTCCGTCCTTTCTTCATGTGGCATTGCTGTGAGTTAATAACTCAGTAAGTAACCACGTTCCTCATCATTGTAGATATGCTTGATTGAGTGTCATTGTGCATTTTGCTTTAAATCGCCTCAGGAAAAATATTACATATGTAAACCTTTCCTGCTCTGTCTCTCTGTTGTGTTAGAGATATCAGGGGAGATTCACTTATTACTCCAGGGCCGAATAATGTTAGTTTCGGGGTGAACTCTTTTCGTTGCAGCTGGTGAATGAAAGAGGACACATGTAACTCGGTCCAAAATATTTATTACTTTCTGTGTGGTACAGCAAATAAGCCACCAAAGAGGGAACATCACAGAAAATGGTCTCATTGCAAAAAAAAATGCTCCTCTTTCCTCTCTCCTGTCTCACACACACCCCAAACTGCAGCCCAGTCCCATTGAAGGACCCGCACATTTTACAACACGTGTAAACATAACGGTTGTTTGTAATCTGATTATTTGTTATTATCAAGGCGTTGCTGGTCATGTGTTGTTAATGTAAGATTGTATTCAGTTTGATTGGAATATTTATATTGATTATAACGAGCTCGCGTGAGAGCTGTCACCGCACGCACACACACACACACACACACACACACACACACACACACACACACACACACACACACACACACACACACTATAGCACCGTAGCATGGGGGAGAGGTAAGAGAGGTAAATCCAGTCAAAGGGGCTTTTAACTAGCCGCTCATTCTGTCTTTATATTGTGCTCTGTGTTTGTCATAAAGTCAGCTCAATGCAGGTTTTGTATTAAAATCTGACTCTGATGGCGACTCTGCCTCTACAGTTGAGTAAAACTCTCAGCGGTTTATCATAAACTTTTCATCGATCATTTTCCCGCGATTGACGGCAAGAACGAGCGCAGAAGCATCTGATTGACAAACAGCACCTACATGTGACATGTCAAAACGCCAAATAGGATGAATCTGTGCCGCATTTTCTAAACTTACTCTCTGTATTTAGCTGTTGGCTTGTACGGTGGCTCTGAACTGTCAAAACACCTCTGATAAAGGCTTTTTCGACATGACATATTTGTAGATGTGTACATCACTGTAACATGTTTTATTCATGACCATTTGAGCTGGTTTCAGTCCTTAGCTCTTTCATTTTCATCTTATTTAAATATATTTAACTTGCTTGTTAACTAAATACCATTTTGTTATTTAAACTATTATTTTTATGCAACAATCAACTTGCATGTTAATTTCTTATGAAGAAAAGGAAATTATTTTTTGCATGCTGATTTATGTGAAATCGTGAATATAGGTCTATAATCCCCTTGCAATTTTGAAGTTATAGGTTTTTTTGCTTTGAGTATAGACTGTTCACTTCATAAGAGCAGTTCAATTTTTTATGAACTTTGCTGTATAAAAATATAACATTCATTCATTCATTCATTTTCTTGTCGGCTTAGTCCCTTTATTAATCCGGGGTCGCCACAGCGGAATGAACCGCCAACTTATCCAACAAGTTTATACGCAGCGGATGCCCTTCCAGCTGCAACCCATCTCTGGGGAAAAAAAAAAAAAAAAAAAAAAAATATATATATATATATATATATATATATATATATATATATATATATATATATAACAATTTTAAATATTTATAATTATCGGCCTATATATATCGGCTATCGGCCCCCAAGTCTGAAGAATTATCGGTTATCGGTATCGGCCAAAAAATCCATATCGGTGCATCCCTACTCCAGACACATGGACATTTTCAGAACAAGAATATTTATTTCATTTAAAATATACTATTTATTTATTTATTTAATCTACATTAAACTAAACTAAAGCTGTATTTCCCCATTCATATGACTGTACTGAATTATTGAACAGATTGTTAATAACTAATCAGAGAGCATTTTACTGAGCTCAGTGTAAAGTTTAGTGTTTAGGCCTACAGTAAAAGTAATATTAGAGGCATGTCTGCGGCGAGACGGCAATACTGTGTCTAAAATTACACTATTTCTCTGATCAGAAAACAAACACAATTATCCAAGAGCAACACTGTGTTAGATTTGAGCAAATACACATCAACAAATGTCCTATTCAGCTGGAGGAGCACAGGGATTTACAGGGATTTGAGTTATTTTCCAGGATAAACTGTAAAGCAAATGAAGTAGATTATTAAATAAGTACAAATGTTGTTTGTGTGAGTAAAAAGTCAAGAAAAGTTTGTTAAATACGTTTAGAAATGATGAAATAAATGAGCAAATAAGGAAACAGAACACTGCCGCCGCGTCCCCATGCAGTAATATGGTGTATCAGCGATCTCACAGGGGGACGATATGGCCAGCTAAAGATTTTCTGTTAAAGCAGGGCAGTGATTCACTAAACTGATCTAAATCTTCAGTGCAGACTGATGTGTGTCTTCTGTGATCAATCAATGAATACTCACAGAGCTCTTCTGCAGTTTCTCACAGCTGCTGTCAGTCTCCGTCTCCCCTCATCTGATGTGTTGAATTTATTAAAGTCTAACTCATCCAGCGGCTCCTCTGACATCTCAATCATGTAGGAGATTGTTGAGCAGTGAGCAGGAGAGAGTTTCTCCTCTGAGTGTTTGTCTGATTTCACAAACTCCTGAATCTCTCTGGCCAGAGTCTGATCTTTCACCTCCAGCAGACAGAGGAACAGATTGATGGATCTTTCAGCTGAGAAATCATTATGTGTCTTGATCTGGTCTTTAATGTATTGTGTGATTTCTCTGATGTTCTCTGAGTTCTTCTCTGTGCGTGTCAGCAGATCCTGGAAGAGTCTCTGATTGGACTGCAGTGAGACGCCCAGCAGGAACCGCAGGAACAGATCCAGATGACCATTACTACTGCTGACAGCTTTATCTACTGCTGAACTGAGCAGAACATACAGAGACTTCTCAGAGCAGGACTGTAGATATTGATAATATGAATATATTCTGTCATTAATCATCCACAGCGGTTCTCTGTTCTTTGTTAAATGGCAGTAAAACACAAAGAAAGCAGCCAGAAACTCCTGAAAGCTGAGATGGATGAAGCTGTAGACTTTCCTCTGATGAATCACAGATTCCTCCTTGAAGATCTCAGTGCAGATCCCAGAATACACTGAGGCGTCAGTGACGTCTATGCCGCTCTCAATCAGGTCCTCCTCATAGAACATCACATTGCCCTCCATCAGCTGTCTGAAAGCCACTTCAGCAAGTTTGAGGATCACTCCTCTGTTGGACTGCAGGAGTTTCTCTGGATCTCTCTCTTCATACTTCTGCTTCCTCATGTTGATCTGAATCAGCAGGAAGTGGATGTACATCTCAGTCAGAGTTTGAGGGATTTCTGCACTCACATCTTCTTCCAGGAGCTTCTGAAGCACAGTGGAGGAGATCCAGCAGAAGACGGGTATGTGGCACATGATCTGGAGGCTTCTTGCTCTTCTGATGTGGGAGATGATTCTGCTGGCTTGATGCTCGTCGCTGATTCTCTTCCTGAAATATTCCTCCTTCTGAGGCTCAGTGAATCCCTGAATCTCTGTCAGACGCTTGATGTATCTGGAGGGGATCTGATGGGCTGCTGCTGGTCTGGAGGTGATCCAGATGAGAGCAGAGGGAAGCAGATCTCCTTTCAGGAGGCTCCGCATCAACACAGCCACTGATGAAGATTCAGTCACAGCACAAACTTTCTCCTCATCTGAAAAGTTGAGTGTGATTCTGCTTTCATCCAGACCATCAAAGATGAACACAACTCTACACTGCTCATAAATCTTGGGCTCCAGATCTTCAAGTTCAGGATGAAAGTCCAGCAGAAGTCTGTGAAGACTGTACTGATGATCTCTGATCAAGTTCAACTCTCGAAATGGAAGCACAAACATGAAATCTACATCCTGATTGGCTTTTCCCTCGGCCCAGTCCAGAATGAACTTCTGCACAGAGACGGTTTTCCCGATTCCAGCGATGCCTTTAGTGAGAACAGTCTTGATCTGGGCTTTCTCCTTCTTGATCTTCTCCTCATGTCCTGCTCCAGCTGAGGCTTTAAAGATGTCATTGCAGTAGACTGGAGTGTGTTGTGAGGGTTTTGTTCTGGCTCTTTTCTCCATCTGTAAAACCTCATGTTCTTCATTCACTCCTTCACTCTCTCCTTCTATGATGTAGAGCTGTGTGTAGATCCTGTTCAGGAGGGTTTGAGTCTCTCCATGGTTGATTCCCTCAAATAATCTCTCATACTTGTTCTTCATGCTGGTTTTGTGCTGCTCTTTGACTCTCTGAAGTTCATCATGTTCTGGTTGGAGTGAATCCTGCTGCAGGTCTCCAGTCTGATCATCTCCATTCACACTGCAGGAACAACAATAACACAAAGAGTCAATGAGTGTGAGTGTAAAGATCCTCTAGTGAAGCCATGTGTGTTTTCTCTGAACCAGCTGAGACACAATACACAGATTTAATCAGATTTAATTTAAACACCACACACTGATCACATCTACTGCTCAAAATGCTGTAAACATTTAATAGTACTTGTCATTTATTAAATGTAACACTTCAATCATTTGATATCCTTTATTCACAATGATGCTGGATGCTCACTGAAGACATTTAAAATCTTTTAGGATGAAAATGTGAGAGAGCACAAGTGTAACACTGCCGGTCCTACACCACCCAACCGGCTTCGAGCTGGGTTCCAACCGGCGACCTTCCGCATGAGGGTCAGTTGCTCTACCAAGGAGGCTAAAGACCATGACCTCTAGCGTCTGTCACTAGAGCACGTTTAGAGGTCAGAGGAGTGAGGTTTACCTGCACAGCACTTACTCGCTGGCCTCTGTTACAATAAAGACTGTGTGGTGTGTTTGTCTCACAGAACTTGTTCATTCATCTCGTCTAAAATCTTTCTCTTGATCACCCACACTTTGCTGACTATTGTAAAAGCCTGTAAACTCACTCCTCTAACTCTAACAGTTTGAGTATTAATACTTTATTTGTACTTCACTAATGATCAGATGTGAGTGTGTGGACATTTAGTTTTAAAGTCTCCTGTAAATGTAACACTTGTTAATGTCTGATCTTCTAGAAACACAGGATCATATAAATGCTGCAGTGTGATCATGTGTGTGTAGAGATGATCTACCTGACAGCAGGTCGTGTGTTTCCACTCTTAAAATGTAATGGTGGAGCCATAGACCAGTCACTCTTCATAGACACACAGCTGGGCTCTGCTTCTGCTCTCTTCTGATGAACTGAACTAAAACAGAGAAGATTAAAGTGCAGCGCTGCACACACTGGAGTCAACACAGCAGATTTACACAACATTTCATCATTAAAACACTGTTTAAACAGCACTTCATGATACTTTTCATGATGATTGTACACAATCTTGCTGACTGTGTTTGTTAAATATTCTGACAGATTAAAAACACAACTAACAGACAGTAAATATAATATCCTGTAGAAAATAATCATATGAAATGTCAAGTGTAGGTCTAATACCTGCATCCAGTAGACAAATCCTGATCGCCAAGTGTGTGTGTGTCCTCCATGATGGACCTGAAGAGTTTGATCTCCAGCAGAAACTCTAGAAGAAACTGATGAACAATCACAGATCTCCAGTCATTGATCAGCCTTCATAATTCAGCTGAATGCAGGAATAGATCAGCAGCTGAGACACTCAAATCCAGAAGCTCATCACGAGTAAACTGATGAAGAATCACAGCGTCATCCGTTTGATTATAATAACAGCATACACACATTCAGATAAAGCTTACAGGTTTTGTCAAGACATCAAAGATTTAAATGTGTTCTGCGTTGTAAATGGTGGATTCTGTCTGTTTAAAATGGCGACACAACAACTAAACACTTTCACTTTCGTTTCTGAAGGAGCGGCAGATCATGAGTTCAGTGAAAAACATCCGTCACAAACACTCTAAACAGAGCAGAGAAGAGTCAAACAGCTGCAGGGTTATCAACGCACCTGCGGAGTTACATTTTAATGTGATTTTACCTGAAGCAGTATAAACACTGGACACAGAGAAGACAGAACAAACACATACCCGGACATCCTCCGCCGCCTCCTCCTCTTCTTCTTCTTCTTGTGTGGCGAGTTTTAGAAAGCAGCGTAAAGCTGAATACCGCCACCTGCTGTACTGGAGAGTGTATTATAATAATAATATGTGTACAGTTTAATCAGTGTCATAGAGCTCAATGTAGATTTGTAGAAAATAAAATGACTGCTTTCCCATTTATACTCTAATCATAATTCTTTATGAAGTCTAGCACAGCTTGTGTTATATTCCCCATGTGTGACTGCTCTGATGAGAACAGCACAGTTTTTTAGTTTAGTTTAGTTTATTTGTTTACAGGGTCAATGCACATTAATAAACATTACTGTAAAATGTGCCAGAATTAGCCAAGAATGGCTATTTTTCATCCGTAGACCCTTTACAGAATGTTAAAAAGTCACACCTAAAATAGAAGCACAACATTAAACATTAAATACACTTTCATAAGAAATACAGTTAAAAAAGTAAAGAAAAGAAAAAATAGAAAAGAAAAAAAAAAAAAAAAAAAAGAACAGACTGATGGGAGCAGAGGACAAAAAGCCAAAGACAACAGTACAGATGTGTCTAGAATACAGTACTAATGCTGACAATGCTGATTTGTCAATAACCAATTTCTAACATGAGACTGAAAAGAACGAAAAGTGCATGATCTTCTAATTGTTGGTGGGATGGAGTTCCATTCCCTAGCAGCTCTCACTGAAAATACAGATTGACTGAATTTGCTTTTTTTGAGAGGAATAATGCAGTCCCCTCTGTCACCTCCTCTAGTAGTTCGTTGAGCAGTCGTTCTAATATTTATAAACTGATTTAATGGTGAAGTCGGGTTATGTAAAGTCTTAAACATTAAACAGATATGTACATATGTAATTAAATTTTCCCAACTAAGCAGGTTGTATTTCTTTAATATTAAACAGTGGTGATATTGAACTGATTTCTTATCAAGGGTTTTTATGGATTGTTTGTATAAAGATTTAAGTGGCTTCAGAGTAGTGATGCTGGCTTGGGACCAAGTGGTTAAACAATAAGTGATGTGAGAAATGATCATGGAGTGATAATAGATTAGAGCAGCCTCACATGACATCTGATCACGAATAAATCTAAAATTTGCTAAACTGAATCTGACCCGGTTACAAACCTTTTTAACCTGAGACTGAAATGATAGTTTTGAATCTATTAAAACTCCAAGGTACTTGTACTCAGATACAACTTGTAATCTTTCCCCTGATACAAATACATCTGGTACTACACTTAGCCTACCATTCTTAGAAAAAAACATACACACGGTTTTAGAGATGTTCAACTGTAAACAGCATTGATCTAACCAGGCTGAAAGATGTACCAGTGATTCTGTGAGTCTTTCTGCAACTTGTAACACACTACTACCATGAATAAATATAACAGTGTCATCCGCATACATTTGTATGTTATTGTTAGGACACATAGATGGAAGATCATTGATATATAAAGTAAAAAGTAAAGGGCCCAAAATAGATCCTTGTGGAACACCTGTGGATATACCTAGAGGGGCAGATTTGTAATTTTGTATATTAACACACTGTGTGCGACCAGACAAGTAAGATTCTATCCATTTTAAAGTTTGTGGTGAGAAGTTAAAACCAACTAATTTGGACAAGAGAATTCTATGATTTACAGTATCAAAAGCCTTCCTAAAATCAAGAAACACAGCCCCAACGATACCCCCCTTATCTAATAAAGACTTTACTTTTTCAGTAAAGTAGCAATTTGCCATCTCACTTGAGTAGTTTGCTCTGAAGCCAAACTGCAATGGATGTAAAGCAAAAGAACTATTATTTAAGTAATTTGTGTGGCTATCAGTTTTTCTGCAATCTTTGAAACTATAGGTAAAATACTGATAGGTCTGTAATTACTTGCAGAGTGTGGATCGCCACTTTTAAATATAGGCACAATGACAGATGATTTCCAAGCACTGGGGAACATCCCCTGAGAAATGGACAGATTCATAATTTTGGTGATCGGCTTTACTAAAGACTCACTAATGTTTTTTTAAAAGTATTACATCCATCCCAAATATATCTTTTGCTCTGGATGATTTAAGAGATGTAATTGCTCTGTTGACGTCTGATTCGGAAACTAACCCTAGAGAAAAAGCTTGTTCTACTGTATTTACTTGATGAACTTCTGAATAATTGGGAGAAAAACACTGTGTGATTGAAACTACAGAGTCCACAAAATAATTATTAAATACTTCAGCTATATCAGCTGGCTTATTAATCATTTCCCCATTTACCATTAATTCAATTGATGACCTATCTTTTCTTTTATCTCCTTTTAAGTAGTTCAATTGGTTCCATATTAATTTGGAGTTACCTCTTGCTTCTTCAATTATTCTCAGGAAAAAATCTGCCTTTGCTTTTCTCATACACTTTACCACCTTGTTTCGTAACATAGTGAAATGTTGTCTATCATGAGTCAGCTTTGATCGATGTGCAATTTTTAAAGCAAGATCCCGCTTTTTTATTATTTTTAAAATATCAGAGTTCATCCAGGGGACTGTATGTTTTTTGTTTTTAGGCTTTAAAGTACAGCTAAAATCTGTCATTGTTCTTTCAAGTTTTTTTGTGAAAATTTGACTATCCTCATCCTGATCAGTTCCAGTTAGTAATTCATCCCATTCAATCTGAAGGACGGCCCTTCTAAAATCATCTAGTTTATGTTTTGGAACACCATAAGAATCATGTTTCCTAACAAAAGAATTTAATCTCTTACTAGATAATTTTCTGGCGACTAAAATTAAATTGTGATCAGATATGCCTGTTAACATATTAAATGTTTTTAAAATTCTGTCTGCTCTGTTACTAAAAATTAAATCAATTTGTGATCTTGTAGAATTGGTTAATCTTGTAGGCCCATTAATCATTTGCTGAAGATCAAAATGATCAGTTATTTGTTTGAGATGCTTTCTAACTATTTTATCATCCCAATTAATATTAAAATCTCCCATAATAATGACTTCTTTACTAAAATTACACTGTTTTAATACTTGTTTTAGGTTTTCATAAAAACTAACATTTGAAGATGGTGGACGATAAATTACCATTAGTGTGAAAGACATTTGTGGCGATAGTATAAGATTCAGACCAATACATTCCAGATCTGTGTCATTTGGCCAAACAATTTCATTACACTGGATACCAGATTTCACATAAATCATAACTCCACCTCCCTTTGAACCAACTCTGTCTTTTCTAAATATTTTAAAACCAGGCACTTCTAATGCTGCAGACGGTGAGTTTTTATGAAGCCATGTTTCAGATAAGCATAAAAAATCTAAGTTAGAATCTAGTAAAAGATGATGAATTTCATCACTTTTTGAAATGATACTTCGTACGTTCAAATGACCACCTAAGAGACCTCTTGGCTTTACTTTAGGATCCCAAATTATTCTTGAATGATTAACTGTCTGAAAAAAACCTTTTTTCTTATTTTTTTGAATGGCTGGATTAATAGTTCTCGTTTTGACATGTTGCATAGACTTTGTAAACACTTGTGGAATAACTAAACCAGCGTTTACAGAAGTAAAACTATTTGGTAACTCATTTGGCACAGAGTTCCCTTTATTCCACAGTGGCATTGAGATGCGCGAACTTTTCCAAAAGTCCCCAACACTTCCACTTGTCGATCCGGAACCCAGGCCCGCGTCCAACGATTCCACCCGGACACGCCGTCGCAGTGGGACCTCAGCTTTAGTCACCGGCGACCCCGTCTCCCACTCCGCGACACTCCCCCCACAAGCATCCATCGAGACAGAACGACGCAGGTTAGTGTGATGAGCGTAGCCAGATTGTAACGAACCGCCACCCAAAGTGCGTACCTGTAGGATAGCTGGATCCAACACGGACTCCAGATGGCTGGAATATCCATAACGTCGATCCATGCCGGCAGTGCCCAGCCGCCGGGCCTCCACCACCTCCACACCCATCTCCAGATTACACCAAACCCCGGCACGTAACCACACTGCAGCGCTCTTGGACCCTCAGCATGCCATTGGGAGGATATGGGATTTGATATAAAATCCGAAAAATTCTCTGGTTTAGCGTAGTGAGGACCAGGGCAGGGATGAACGTCTCCCGATAACAACAGACATATCATGATAATCAACCCTAAAGCTTCATTTTGATAAAGTCGGGTTGATGACTTTGTTTGTGACTTTACTCGATTGTGCAAAAATGGAAAAATAAAAGTTACTGCTACAATATGCTTCCCGAGTCCAAAATTTCCAGAGATGTTGTGTATTTGTTTAATTAACCTATCAGCAATATTAACGAGTTTTTTTGATTGTGCATTGTAGTTAGCAGAGTGCTCTGCAAATAAATTAAAATCAACAGGACATAAAAGGTTAAAAAACAAACTGTAAACTAAGAGAGCTGTGACTACCCCTGCCGTGCCTGCCGCCATCATGCCATCATGCATTGACTAAACATGTAAATCACTTGTGCTTGATGCTTCATCCATGTCATGTTAGACTTGCAGTGCGTACGGAAAGTCAGACCCACTCTTTGTTCTATTGTGGTCATTTGCTAAAATCATTTAAGTTCATTGTTTCCTCATTAATGTCCACACAGCAGCCCATACTGACAGAACAACACTGAACTGTAGACGTTTTTGCAGATTTATTAATCAAGAAAAGCTGAAATATCACATGGTTCAGACTCTTTGTTGTGAACTCAGCTGCTGTCCATTTCTTCTGATCCTCCTTGAGATGGTTCTTCACCTTCAGTTGAGTCCAGCTGTGTTTGATTACACTGATTGGACTTGATTAAAGCCACACACCTGTCTATATAAGAGCTTACAGCTCACAATGCATCTCAGAGCCAATGACAATCATGAGGTCAGAGGAACTGCCTGAACAGCTCAGAGACTGAATTGTGGCAAGACACAGATCTGGCCAAGGTTACAGAAACATTTCTGCTGCACTGAAGGTTCCTCAGAGCACAGTGGCCCCATAATCCTTTAATAGAAGATGTGTGGGACGACCAAACATTTTCTAGAACTGGCCAAACTGAGCTGTCAATAGATCTGTCAAATGCTCTTATCCACTGATTTACAACAAAATAAATGTAAAGGTATTGAAGCTTCATGAAGCAGCGCTCCAAAATCAGCCATCAGCTCTGTTTACTGGAGTACTCTTGTGGATTAGCGGTGTGTTACTCGTTCATGTACACTCAGAGCGTGTTTCGCTGGTTTGTGTTTTAATCTTCTGTGTTTATTGTGAGCTGTCTGGATATTGGATTACTCTTTGTGGATTACTCTTGATTATGATTGATTGCTTGTTTTGTCCCCTTGCCTGTCTAAAAGATACTCTGAATAAGAAACTAAAACCATCACTAGCTGTCTGTAAATGTCTTAATTCACCAAAAGTCATTGAGTCATTTGATTAATCCAAACAACTGATCCATTTACTAATGACTCTATTTTCTGGATTGTTGGTTCACAATAACATGTTCAATACAGTCCAAGTGTGACCAATAATGTAAAACACTAAATACCTTTTGACTGATGATGGTGTTTTCTCTCTGAAGTTTGGAGGTTGACCATCTTTAGACCAGTCACTCTTCAGAGACACAGAGCTGGACACACATGATCCTGATCTCACACTGAACACACAAACACACCAGAGGAATAAACTGCAGGACAAACTTCAGTCTCCTTTACAAGAGTTTATCAGACAGATATGAGTTTGTTCAGTTTAATTCAGCACAAACTAATAGTTGACTGAAGGTCTGTCTGTCGTCATGTTGAAATAATGGTGTAGAAACAGAGTCAATACCTGTGTTTCTCTGAGAGAGAGTCCTTTACTCGCTCCTCTGCCATACTGCAGCTAAAACACCAATGCAGACATTAGCAGAGCTTTCAGGAAACAATCATACATGCATACATACATATATATATATATATATATATATATATATATATATATATATATATATATATATATATATATATATATATATATATATATAGTCCTTAACATGAATGCAGTTGGTTTAACCCTGATCTGACATCTCCGCTGTTTCACATTTGATTTAAGGTAAATGCATGTTATATAGAGTTTATCAAGAGAAGTTCAGGTTCAGCCAATTGTTGATTTAGTGAGTATTAAAATGTCTCTCTACTAAAGAGGCTCTTTGGTAATGAGTTACTCTGACGGTCAAAGGTTAAATGCAGTGTTGTTTAAGGATCGTCAGCTTGTTGTTTTTCAGCAGCTTTTCTTCCTGTTTAACTGGAAGGTCTGCTTTAACTTTACTTTTGATTTGGTGACTCTGAATGTTTAGAGTTATATTTAATGCTGAATTATTGGACACTATTGAGTCAGTCTGATATAGAAGAGAACAAACACTTTAAATGGATTAAAAATAAAGCTTTTAGACACAATGTTTAAATGAGCGTGTTTGACTCAGTGTTTAATCTGTGTTTGAGTATTTGATTTTCAGCATCAGACATTTAAATCACACTCACACATATAAACCCTTCATCATCTCCACAAATCAGCGTAATGTAGAAGTGTTAAACTCACATGCAGAAGTACAGACGCTCTTGTGCAGCAGGAACACAATCTGAGCTCTTTCACTCTTTCACTTCACTAAAACACACCTGTGTGATCTACAGGTATATCCTCACTGACACTGACATGAATATTCATGAGACTCTCCTGACTGTGGGCGTGTCCTGAAGACAACACACAAACCACTGGAGCTGAAGATATCTGTGCAGCTTCTCTGAGCACGAGTGTGTTGATGGAAGATTTAGAGAAGGTAAACAATTTAGATGAAATCTGAGAAGTCTCTGAAGAATATTTACATCAATGTTTAACCTATAAAATAAGATTAGAGATTCATATATAGGAGGAGTAAAGGTGGCAGCGTGAGATGTCAGAAAGTTTTCTGCTCCATGCATTAATTAGTATTGAAAGACTTATTTGCACTTACTGAGTGAAGTGACTTGAAAATCCCATTTTCGATCCTTAAATCGAAGTACACAACATGCCGAGAAATAATTCTAAAAAAGCAGCTGATATTACCGAGGATGTGAGCAACACGCAGAGTGGTGACGGCGCCATGTCGGACCAGGGAGATATCAGAGAACTCGGTATTAGATCTGAGGTAGCCGCGCTCAGACTGGAAATCCTCGCTGAGCTTAAATCATCCATCTCCGCTGTAAAAACATCACTATTAGAGCAAGAACAGAAACTGAAGGATGTAGAAGAAACCCTTTCTGACGTTGACGACCGCATTACTGCCCTGGAATCTACGTGTTCAGTGCTGTCGAAAGAAAATGAAAAAATAAAGGCCAAACTTAAGAACAGATCCAGGAGGAACAACATCCGTGTGATTGGCATTCCCGAAGGCACCGAGGGGACACATCCATCTGCATTTATTGAAACTATGTTACTCGAGGTTTTCGGAGAGCAAAACTTTACCAGAAAACTGGAGGTGGATAGAGCCCATCGTTCTCTAGCACCCCCGCCGAAACCTAATCAAGCCCACAGGCCCTTAATCGTGCGATGCATCACTACCAATCGAGGGAATTAATTCTTCGTTTGGCCAGGGAAAAGGGACATGTGTTGTACAAAAGAACGCGCATTCACTTTTACCCCGATGTCATCGCTGAGGTAGCGAAATGGAGAGCGGTGTTTAACTCGGTAAAGGTTCAACTCAGAGGCGCAGGCATTGAATTCGGCTTGCTCTTCCCTGCACGGCTACGAATAAATCATGACGGAACAAGACATTTCTTTTGACTGTCCGCAGCAGGATATGGGATTTGTTAAAGGAATTCTTCCCCCGTCACCAAATGAGTAGAGGCACATCGTGGTAGGAAATGGGTATTTATTTATTTTTTACTCATTCAGTCTCAGCGGAGAGTTAAATATACCTAATCGTTCCAGAGGATGGAGAGCTGGAAAGACTAACTTTAAGTTAATTTAAATTTAGGCTTATTCTGTCACACACTCTGTATAAGTTTAAGTTCAAATGTCCCTTGTTTCTGTTATTTGTAAAAAATTAGCCCCATTGGAGCAGAAACACAAGCTGGTGAGTTATGGTTGTTTGTATGCCAGCAGACAGGTTTTGTTCAATGTGTGTTGTGACATGGGTCGGGGGAGGGGTGTGGTTACACTGTGTTTTTCTCTCTCTTATTTGTACCTTGCACTGATCACATCATGAAAGGAGTCAAAATGTTTGTGTTGTTCACCATAAACTCGGTAATTTGTCATCTATCTACAACTACTTTTTGGTATCATATCTAGGTTTAATCAATGTGATGTTAATTTCATAACATGGAATGTGAGAGGCATAAACAATGTTTTAAAAAGAGGGAGTTTTTTCTCACTTACGCAATTAAAAGGTGACATTATTTTTCTCCAAGAGACTCATATTCTAAACTCAGACATAATTAAACTTAGGCGAAGCTGGGGGGGACAAGTATTTCATTCAAACTTCAATGCAAAGGGCAGAGGTACGGCTATTCTCATCAGGAAAAATATTAATTTCACCAGTGAAAAGGCTATCAGTGATCCTCATGGTCGCTATGTGATTGTTGTTGGTTGTCTGCAAGACAAGCAAGTGATTCTTGTTAATATTTATGCCCCAAACTTTGACGATAGCAATTTTTTCAATTAAGTGTTCAATTCTATTCCAATAGCTGATGGTTATGAATTAATTATAGGTGGGGATTTCAACTGCGTCTTGGACACATTCCTGGATAGATCCTCTTCTAAAATTATACAGCCCTCCAAAGCAGCTATAAATATCAAGAATCTTTGTGATCAATTTGGACTATTAGACCCCTGGAGATTTCTTTCCCCTTCCTCCAAAACATTTTCTTTTTTTTCTCCGGTACATCACTCGTACAGCCGCATTGACTTTTTTTTCGTGGATAAGAGTCTCATTCCCCTGATTTCATCTAGTATGTATTGAAGAAGATTTCTATTCTCTCAGTGTAAAGTATTTTCTAAGTGTAAAGCAGTTCATTTTCTCTTCTCAAAATGTATGTAGTGTTTGCAGCAAACATGCCAGCATGTGTTAAAACATAATACAGTGATATGTCTGTGTAAGATGAGTATGCTTGCACAGGAGCAACACTAGGAGAAAGCTATGCTGAAGAATGACTGTGTAGAATAACTGAATATGTAAAGCACTGGTTATATATGATAAATACTTATATGAAGCTATATGTGTCAGAAGCTAGAGTGAGTAACATGTTATCAAGTGATTATGCTATCATGACAGTGTATGTAAACACTTAGTCCTTTTGCATAAGTTGCATCTATGGAGAGAGAACTTTGGTTTCAAAACAGTTGCTGACAGGACATAGACCTGTGACATCTCGCTGACCATAGCAAGCTGGCTGGAAGCCAAGAATAACAGGGCCAAAAAAAACTAGATACCTAGGGGTGTGGAAAATAACCTGTATAAAGATTGTTGAAAACACAGAGACTTTAGCAGAGAAAGAGAGAACCAAAGATAGGAATTGTCCAGGAGAGACTTTCGAATGCTCTGGGGTCTGCTCTGCTCTTTCTTGGCTTTATTATGGAAAATAAAGTCTATTTTCTGATATTCAAAACCTCCAGTCTGATAATTTCTAATTGATAAGAAGTCGAATTACGACAGTATCATAGCATTATTATATCTGATCATGCCCCCTCTTCTTTTGTACTTAAAATACCAATTAAGCATTCCCCCTTTACACCCTGATGTATCTAGATCTATATTATGGGAGGCATTAAAAGCTTACCTGCGTGGCAAAATAATTGCTTTCTCTTCATATGTGAAAAAGAAGGAACTTGCTAAGCTTGGGTATAATTCAGAGGCTATTAATAAGTTGGATGAACGGTATGCCATCTCTCCTTGCCCTCATTTATATAAGGAAAGAGTTAGTCTTCAAGCAGAATATAATTAGCTTTCAACATCACAAGAAGAGAAGAGGCTATCAAAAACCTGTCATACATTTTATTAATTTGGGCACAGAGCGAGTAAACTATTGGCTTTTGAGTCTCGTCAATTAAGTAATTCAAGGATGATAACTAGCATTAAGGCTACTTCTGGATCTATAACATATACTCTTCAGGATATTAAAGAGAGCTTTGTCCATTTTTACTCTACCTCATACTCCTCAGAATATCCCAATGATCTTACACTTTTAGATTCTTTTTTTGAAAAAATTTACTTACCCACTATAAGTTCTGACTTTAATTCTGATCTGGGAAGACTTGTTATAGTCTCAGATGTCTTGGAGGCTATTGCAGCAATGCAAAGCAGTAAAGCAGTAAACCTGACGGTTTCCCAATAGCAGTGGTGGGAGTAACGAATTACAACTACTCACGTTACTGTAATTAAGTACATTTTTGGTGTAATTGTACTTTCATGAGTAGAATTTTAAGCCTGTAATTTTCCTTGTACTTGAGTACAAATTAAGCTGAGTAATCTACTTCGTTACTTTTATAATCACAATTCGTTACAGAGTACTGTCAATAAATTAATATTTCAGCCACGCACTGACCAGCATTTCGGTAGCCAATAAAAAAAGCTGATCTTAACGGACCAATGAAAAGCCTGGTACATTATTTGAACCGAAAAACAAGTTCAGGCTACTGCAGATTTACGTGACCGTCATCATACAGTCACAAAGTTATCAATTGACATATGGAGATTTAAGACAGAAGAAATGAGGAAGAAATAGCAGAGGATGAATGCATGGCCACACCCGGAGGAGCTGTTCACCTACAGGTACATCCCAGATAGCAGGCAGTAATCGGCCCGAGCTCGGCTGCCCCCCGGCGCCTCCGGCTCCGACTCGGCATCGGCGAGTGTTATCCGGGCCGAGTGCGGCCCGCAGCTCGCTCGCGCACATGCGGTTGTGATGCGGCTGTAAAGCACTGGCCCGATTCCGGTCAACCATATCCTGGCCGCTTCTTGCAAGGACTCGGCTGATGGCAACCGATTAAGTTCTTATTTTATCTAGTAATCTGTTAGCTCCACGTTTAATGATAATTTGAGAAAATATTCATGGTACGACAGCAAAAAAAAAAAAAAAAAAAAAGAATATTTAGTGTGGATGGTCAATGTTTAGACGCAAACAAAACAATATTATCTATAAATAGATTATACATGTCACATGTAAAATTCGCTTATTTTTGAGATAGCACGCTCCTGTGCTGACTGTTTTTTTTTTTAAAGCAGAAGTTGGTTTCATAATAAACTCATGCGTTACTAAACTCCTGATCCAAACTCCAATCCAGACGGTGGCGGTAATGCTCCAAAAAGCTGGTTGTCAACCACCATGGCACAAAGATCACAAGAAGAAAAAGTTTGGTTTTTCAAAGACTCACGTGGATTCCGGTCAGAAAGGTAAGCTTTTTACTGCTTGTGTTCTGTAAAATTAGCGAATTTAGAGCTTAAAACATTTCCACTGTGTTTGGTTGTAACAGCGTTTAGTAATTTAAAACAGTTTGATACGAAATGTAACTTGCTTTAAGAAACACGACTGGAGCTAATGTATGCTAACGCTAACAGTTACAAACACGTCTGAAAGTTCCTTTTCCTTTTACACAATGTTAGATTGTAACGTGTGTAGTAACTGAAAACTATTTTAATTATTTTAAAGAAACATGAAACGAATTTGTGTGTATGCTAACTTAGCGTTAAAGAAAGTTTCTGTAGACGAATCCATTAACTAACTTGGCAAAACGTGTTTTTTTCCTGATTTAACATTATAAAGTACCGTGGATGTTGAAAAAAATCATTGTACAGGCGTACAATCGTTTTGGATTAATAAAATATTGTTTATCTTGTTTATGCAGTTAGTCACGAAAATGATCGAAACTCGACTGTTTACTATTCTCTTTAAATTATCCAAGAGAAATATATTACTATGCACTTTAATTCATATGTGTTAGCCTATGTGAATCAATTATATCTTTTGTTCAAGCTGTAATGGTCAGTTAATGTAAAACTGAACGTCTTAAAGCAGATTTTGATGTTTTTTTTATTTTTTTATGTTATTGACAGTGATAAATTCTGATTTAAATGAATGGGTAACAATATTTGTTGGTTAAGTCTTATTGTTCTTGTTTAACAAAGGTTAGTGAGATCATTTTGCAGCACATCACGACCAAAGCAGTCAATGGCACACTCTTTTGAACGTGAATAGGCATGTTATAATTGTGTGCTAAAAGTCCATTATAAGCTATAAACTGCTGATACATTTTCAACATAGATTGAGCTTTTCAGACATTACATTACTAATTGCTTCACAAACAGCTGAAATGGTTTATTGTTATTGGCTATCATCATCAAACATTTTTCACAATGGTAGGTTAATCTTCATGGGTACAGAATAATGCATGTGCTTGACCATCTTACAAATCTATGTCTCAGATTCATAAGGCTGTCACTCTGCATGAATCTCCGAATAAATCTTGTGCAACCTTCTGTGTACTGATTTTTTACACTATAGGTATTATATGCATTAATTAACTTTGAGAGTATTTCAGGATTTGAACTTTTCTTTACGGGAGGTTAACAACAATGTGATGTTTTATTATAGATGCATATGAGGAAGCTCGACTCAAACATCCACACGCAACTGTGATTTCTGACTGGTAGACAGATGAGGATGATGATCGCCTGTCATACATCTAAAGACAGAACAGGTTTGTTTGCAATTATTTTAAACACATACTGTCAACATTATGTCATTGATCTATTACAACCTGTGAGTTTTGACCTGGCACTACACTAAAGTGATGTTTTGTTTTGTAAATGTATCTGATCAAGGGACAGTATAGACACATGTATACCATGATGAAGAAAAATTACTTGGAACAAAGAGGCTGGATAAAAGGCAGGTATGAAGATTTCAGAAATCAAGGCAGCACCACAAGTACCATCACCATCAATGACTATGGCAGAAATCTTAAGACCACCATCAAGATGCACAGATACTGTACATTCCAGTACACCAGGCGTGTCCAAACTACGGCCCGCAAGGCTTTTTATAAATATCAATAGAATCTGGCCCGCTATACAAAAATGAACGTAATTCAATAAATAACCACCGGGTGTCGCTATTACATGCATTCAATTAAGCAGCAGTTCTTGTTATGATCTATATATCTATCTATCTGTCTGTCTGTCTGTCTATCTATCTATCTATCTATCTACACACAGTTGAAGTCTGAATTTTTAGCCCCTCTTTGATTTATTTCTTCTTTTTTAAATATTTCCCAAATGATGTTTAACAGAGCAAGAACATTTTTACAGTATGTCTGATAATATTTTTTCTTTTGGAGAAAGACTTATGTTTTATTTCAGCTAGAATAAAAAGCGGTTTAAATTTTTTTATGAACCATTTTAAGGTCAGAATTATTAGCCCCTTAAGTCTTCAGAACAAACCATTGTTATAAAATAACTTGCCTAATTACCTTAACTTGACTAGTTAACTTGATTAACCTAGTTAAGCCTTTAAATGTCACTTTAAGCTGTATAGAAGTGTCTTAAAAATATCTAGTCAAATATTATTTACTGTCATCATGGCAAAGATAAAATAAATCAGTTATTAGAAATGAGTTACTAAAACTAATATGTTTAGAAATGTGTGGAAAAAAATGTTTAACTCTCCGTTAAACAGAAATTGGGGAAAAAATAAACGGTGGCTAATAATTTAGGGGGGCTAACAATTCTGACTTCAACTGTATTTATAAATATATATATACGTGTCTGTGTGATGTATGTAAAATTTGGCCCGCGACAACGTTTGTTTTTTTGCATCTGGCCCTCGGCCCAAAAAGTTTGGACGCTCCTGCAGTACACCTATGAACATTTACAGTCTTTGTTCTAGTGCAGTTTGAGATCAAGACAGAACTTATTGCATCTCGTGATGTCTTTGTAAGAATTGAAGACATCACTAAATTTGTTAAGGTTTAATGCAGCTAGAAAGTAAAGATCAACTAGAGAATATCAGCAGTGTCTAACCCACTGTTGTATTTACAGAAGTTGTATGAGAATAAGCTACAGGTTGATTTATACTAATCTGTTATTTTTCTTTTTTAGCACGACTGACTGAAGTTTTAAAATCATGCAACGTCATAAAGCAGCAGCTGGGCCTGATTCTCACAAAACCAAAACAGACGTGATGAAATTCCAGATGTAAACACATTTGACCTTCCTTTGGCCAATTTGATTTGGAAAAGCTTGAAAATCAACTAAAGGAGCAGCCCGAACAAATGAAGAAACTGGTAAGTTCAAGCTCTTGCTAATTTCAAAGTGTTTTAAGTTTATTTGTTTTTTTTTATTGTTTTTTTTTTTTGCTTTGTAGGTAGCCTACTTTTTTCCTAATTTTTCTCATTTTTTTACATTATTACTTGTTCACTACTAATTATCTGTTTATCTTTTAATCACAGATGGAGTGAGGACAAATGTCCATACCACGCCACTGATAAAGAAGTGGAAAAATGCATTACAAGGTAGCTACAACTTGCCCCTGACAGGGATGGAGGAAGAAAGAAGAGAAAGCTAATGTGTCAAATGTCTACATCACTATTTTGTTTTATTTTTTAAACAACATTTTAAGTGTATTAGGATGTTCCCTGATACTTGAACAATTTGTTTCTTTCATTTGCATTTATATATATATATATATATATATATATATATATATATATATATATATATGTATATGTATATGTGTGTGTGTGTGTGTATAGTATGTATGTATGTATGTATGTATGTGTGTGCGCCAAATTCTGAAGAAACATCTTGATACATTTTTAATAAACGTAACACAAATAAAATTATAAATATAAAATTGCACATGACGTGTATATATATGAAATGCATAATCATCTCACTCATGTCTTGCTGTTTGTGCAATTGATTTTGTTCAAGTTTATTTAAAAATAAGTTTGACTTTATACTTCTGCAAATATATATATATATATATATATATATATATATATATATATATATATATATATATATATATATATATATATATATATATTTGTTTGTTTATTATTATTTTAATGTTTTATTAAAAAATGTTTCAAGATGTTTCTTCAGAATTCTGCAGTACTTTTTACAAGTTTGACTTGGATATTTTACGGATTGTCATTGGTATTTTTAAGATGTTTCTTGCTATATCTTAAATTGGTTTCTATATTTAGGTTTATATAAAATTTAGCTGTTTTTTTACAAATTTTTATTCAAGTCTATTGGGAAAACAGGGTTGTTTTAAAAAACAACTGTGTTTGTGTGTAGTTTTTAGAGTTTTTGTTTAAATCTTTCTGTGTGTCTTTATTGTGTTGTTTTATTGTTGTTTTTATATTGATATTCTTGTGCACTACAAAATTATTTATAAAATTTTAGTACTATTTTTTTCATGCAATCAATAAACGTTTAACATTTATTTATTTTGTCATTTGTCTGATTATTTTCGTTACAGAATATGTATGCAGTTTGCACTTTATTCAAAGGTTAAACGCAGTGCTTACACTTTGTGTTTACATTATAGCCTGTGTTTGCTGTTATATAAATTCAAATGGTTGTAATACCATATATCAAGTACCAATGTAATACCAAAAGGTTTTATAAGGTGTTTAAATACGGAGTCGCGCCAGCTCCGGGCCGCAGCGCACATTACCCTCGCGCCGATGCGCAGCGTCGGCTTGCTTACGGCCGCCGCATCTGGCCCGAGTCCGGCAGCCGAAGTTGGGCCGAGGGGTTAGTCTCCGGCAGGCAACAATCTAGCCGGAACTGGCCCGAGTGTATTTTGCTATCTGGGCATGTGCGTCCGATAGCTCCGTCCCTTCCGCTACGTAAGCAAACCTGCGGTCGTTGAGTGCGTGAAGTGTCCATCATTCCACACTTCATTTTAGCGGCTGAATGAGTGCATCATCCGGGTAATTGAAGTGCTCTTATTATTTTTAGTGTTTTCAGTGTGAACGCACTACTTACACTATTTATACTACAAAATGGCGTAGAATAGTGCATAAGTATGCGATTTGGGACGCAGCTATAGTACTGGAGTGGCGCAGCCTAATGATGTCACACCACCACGCCAAAATAAAAGTCTTTTTTAAAGCTTTTTCCCTCACTTACTCTTAGTCATGACTTATTGATACATTTCTCCCTTGTTTTCCACTTTTTACTTTATCTGCTTTCTGTTTTGTATTTGTAAGACCATCACTATTTATGTTAATTAAATAAATTATTTACAACCACTAGATCTTGGCCTTCAGGTAGGTTGATAAGTGGTTGCATTTTCTTTAAACGATTGCATTTCTTCATCCATAACTTTAACCCACATTCACTTGCATTCACTGATGTTACCACCTCTTTGTATGTTTGAATGGGAAAACATCAAATTCTCCAAAATTGCCAGCCAGGTTCCAACCTATATAATATGTTGTAGCTTATTTGGGCTTATTTATTACAGTCCATTTGTCAGGATAAAAACAATATTTATAACCAAATAAACAAAAAACAAAAAAGTTCCCATAAACAAAAAAGAAGCTTTTAAAAATGACTGAAGAACTTAATACAACGTTGAACAGTGCATCCACGCATGTTTAGATTTTACATTTTATAATGTTAGCATTCAGATATTATTTGAGTGTAAATTCAGAATGTGCAACTCACCTTTTCAGTCTTCACTGAAGAAGTGGGATGAAAAAATGGCCTCAGTGGGTTTTTCTTTGTAGGTTGTTGTTGGTAATAATCCCAATGTAGGAATCTACAATAGTAGTTTGTCCTCCAAAGTTGTTCTCTTTACTTGGCGAAATAAGCCAATGAAGATTCTCTTAGGAACTCAGAATATAAAGATATCACCCTGCTGAGCTACAGGATCTGGAATGTGATTGGATAAGACTCAATTGGCCCCCTTTAATTCTGGTATAAAGACGCAAATGAGCAGTGAAGACTCAAGACACATACAGTGGGGGATGGGAAGTCCAGCAGCTTTACAAATCATAGTTTTACATAGAAATAATGATGTATTGGGAAAATGAGTTGACTTTAGCCATCACCATTTGTTTTGTTGCTGTTGTTTTGTAATTCTATTGATTGAAGCGTTTTTATTTTGGCTGCTGCATTTTGTAGTTAATGTTGATACATTTATGTTGAGGTACTTTGATTTGAAACACATTTCAATTTATTTTTCCCAAGCCTGGTTAAAAGGTAATGCAAAAGTTGTGTGTTGTTGTTTTTTAGAAGCTTCTCAGAGTTTTGTGTGAGTTTAGAGTCCTTTATTTCTCTTAAAGCACATGCAGCTTATTACTGGCTTCTGTGAGACAGTCAACACACTCTTACCAGGTCAATTATTTCTTTCCAAAAGTCTCTATAGATTTTAACAATCAAAATGTAGCTTGTTTCTGTGCCAATTTTGTTTTCTTTCCTTCGTCTTTTAGTTGAACAGAACATGTGTGAGCAGCTCAGCTTTCTAGAAAGCCTCTTATTCACCTGATAGGTAACAAAGATGTTTTTCCCTCAATTTATCATTTGTGTTTGTGCATACATATGCATAGACATTCACAAAAGCATATATAAGATACCCTGTGACAAAAGCTTTTGCTTTTAACACAGTAAAGCTATCACATACTGTCCATTTTTTAAAAATATGTCATGCATCTAAATATTTATAATCACAAAACAATTATATCACAAGTTAATTTTTTGTTCGGGCAGTTTATACAGGGTAATGCAATGACAAGAGTTCATTTTCATAACTACACAATGCAGAACTTTTAATGTGATTAACCTGCTCCACCTACACCAACTACAGCATTTCTCAGATTTCTGTTTCACTATGGTGTAATTACAGTGGTGAACATCACATACAACAACAACTGCACTTACTCCTGTAACTTGTTTGCAACAATGACATTTAAATATCTGTGTCACATATTCATTTAAATAAATGGCTCATCATTGTGTGCGGTCATCTTTAGTAATAGCTGCCTGATCTTTAATTGAATAGGGTCGTTTTACATATATGAAACCTGTTAACAGGTATAGCTGTTAATGCCAATACCAACTTGATAGCCTAAAGCATATTACATGAACAAGACCTGCCTTTCATCTCTTAGGACAGTGGTTCTCAAACTGTGATACGTGTACCACTAGTGGTACGCAGGCTTCCTTCTAGTGGTAGGCAAAGGAATGAAATATGCCATGTACATGCTACACACATTTTAATATTTATCAAAAATGATGTATGTAATATGCCATATAAGACATATAGCCTATATTTCTGAGGTAATCTGCCACGTTTTTTTTTTAACTGTGCAGAGTTGTAGCTGCTTTACTAGGCCTACTACGCTACTGTATTTCAATACTGCTCATTTGGTGGTACTTGGAGAGACCATTTTTTTCTGAGGTGGTACTTGATGAAAAACGTTTGAGAACCACTGTCTTAGAACAAATAATCATAGGTGTCTATAACAATACATGCTTGATTACCCAAATCATTACAATTATTACATCTGAATGGAGCCTTTTAGTAAGCATAGTTCTTCACCAATACCATTTTAATACTTTATATAATTACACACGTGGGGCATCACAGTGGTGCAGTGGGTAACACGATCGCTTGACAGCAAGAAGGTCGCTGGTTTGAGCCTCAGCTGGGTCAGTTGGCATTTTTGTGTGGAGTTTGCATGGTCTCCCCGTGTTTGTGTGAGATTTCTTCCAGGTACTCTGGTTTCCCCAATGTCCATAGACGTGGTATGCATGCGGTGTGTGTGTGTGAATGAGTGTGTATATTTTCCAGTAATGGGTTGCAGCTGGAAGGGCATCCGCTGGACTTGTCAGCTGCTTTTGACACTGTCAACCACCAGATCCTGCTATCTACGCTCACTGGGCGTTGCGGGCACTGTTATACAATGGTTCAGATCTTACCTCACTGACAGGTCATTCAGAGTGTCTTGGAGGGGAGAGGTGTCCAACCTACAGCATCTAAACACTGGGGTACCTCAAGGCTCGGTTCTTGGGCAACTTCTCTTCTCCATCTACACGTCATCTCTAGGACCAGTCATCCAGAGACATGGATTCTCCTACCACTGCTATGCTGATGATACCCAGCTATACCTCTCTTTTCATCCTGATGATCCCTCGGTTCCAGCTGGCATCTCAGCCTGCCTGTTGGATATTTCACACTGGATGAAAGATCATCATCTTCAGCTGAACCTCGCAAAAACGGAAATGCTTGTAGTTTCTGCCAACTCGACTCTACACCATAGCTTTTCAATCCAGATAGATAGGGCAACCATTACTGCATCCAAAATGGTGAAAAGCCTTGGAGTAACGATTGATGACCAACTAAACTTCTCTGACCACATTTCTAGAACTGCTCGATCGTGCAGATTCGCACTCTATAACATCAGAAAGATCCGACCCTTCTTATCTGAACATGCAGCTCAACTCCTTGTTCAAGCTCTTGTTCTCTCCAAACTGGATTACTGCAACTCTCTACTAGCTGGGCTTCCAGCTAACTCTATCAAGCCGCTTCAACTGCTCCAGAACGCAGCAGCACGAGTGGTCTTTAATGAACCTAAACGAGCACATGTCACTCCGCTGCTAGTCCGTTTGCACTGGCTGCCAGTTGCTGCTCGCATCAAAATCAAAGCTCTGATGTTTGCCTACAAAGTGACTTCTGTCCTTGCTCCTTCTTATCTGCTCTCACTTCTGCAGATCTATGTGCCCTCCAGAAACTTGCGTTCTGTGAATGAACGTCGCCTCGTGGTTCCATCCCAAAGAGGGAAGAAATCACTTTCGCGAACGCTCACGCTCCATCTTCCCAGTTGGTGGAATGAACTCCCTAACTGCATCAGAACAGCAGAGTCACTCGCTATTTTCAAGAAACGCCTAAAAACTCAACTATTTACTCTCCACTACACTTCCTAATCTGCAATTGCCTCTCTGAATATCACACTAACTGTACAAAAAAAAAAATAAAAATTGCTAATACTACTAATACTTCCCTTCTTAGACTTTACAGACCTGAAACTTGCCTATAGCACTTATTCATTGTTGCTCTTAGTTGTGAAAATTGCTTCCTTGTCCTCATTTGTAAGTCACTTTGGATAAAAGCGTCTGCTAAATGACTAAATGTAAATGTCAATAAAAATAAAGCATGTGCAGTATAAGTTGGCAGTTCATTCCACTATGGTGACCCCAGATTAATAAAGGGACTGAGCTTTAAAGAAAATGAATAAATATATATAAGTAATATCACACGAGGAGCAGTGCAATGTGGCCTTCTATCTGTTTTTGTATTTCTGTTTGTTGTAATGGCCTGTTGTTATTGCAATAAAAAAATAAATGAATACATTTTTTTTAAAGTGCAATGTGGCTGTATATCAGCAGTGGTGGAAGGCATGTGTAATAGTGTACGCTAGGCACTCGAAAACGATTGTCTCTCTACCTGTTGTTTCAATCCCCTGACAACTTTGCTCATCTTCAGAGCTCCTTCATCTGTCATAGACAGCAAGAGTCTCGAGATGCTCAAAGCCCAGAAAAGGAACCAAAAACTATGTCAAAACATGTGACTTGTGACTTTAGTGGTTAAATTGTAATCAAGTTCCAAGAACATTTTGTGTGCAAGAAAATGTGGAAAAAAGCAGCCATGTCCAAAATAGTAACTGTTGAAGCATAGTTGCCGTTTTTTGTCTCTGTATTCTTTTAATTTGCATTCAGCAGAAGAGGCTCAAACAGGGTTGGAACAAGTAGAGGATGAGTAAATAACAGAATTGTGATTTTTGTGAACTGCCCCTTTATTGCTTCTGTAAGTAAAGGTAAATTAAATATTATTACTGAAGATATTGCTAAACAATGGCAGGAAACGTTGACCACAGATAATAAGAGACAACAATTTATGTGGAAAAAAGCAAACTATATAGGCCTATGAAGATGTAGAAATAGAAAAGAAGAGTTCATAATTATGAGGATGAGATTTGGACTCAGATATTAATATGAAAGTAATTTGTTGTAGACATACAAGTCATCATAAAGTGGATTTAAAAAGTTAAGAAAATGTTTAGATTAAAGGTTTGTGTGTGAGAGAGCAGATATAGTGTAAAGTGAAAACTATGGGAGAAATGTACCAATAAGTCATGACTGCACCTGGAAGTGGCAAAAAAGCTAAACAAAAAAGACTTTTATTTTGGCGTTGCGTGTGACGTCATCAGGCGGCGCCGCTTCAGCGCTGTAATTTAACAGGAGAAAGGTTTGTTTGAAAACGTTTACACAGATATAAACCGATTAAAAGTTAAGGTTCAAAAGTTTTAGGGTTTTATACGATGCTATATTATGTTCCTGCTTTTGGAAATATTATTTTAACCCTTTATACAACTATTATAGTATTTTTGTAGTACTATTTATTCTCAGTAACCGAAGGCTGTTGTTTGAATTAACAGAGAAGTGTGTAATAAGTGTTTTAATGAAACGTTTCACCTGATTTCTTTTTGTTAATTACTCTCATATAAAGAAAACATTGAAGCAAGTGTTGAATAGAAGTTATTTTGTTTCTGTTCATTGATTTATTAATTTTAAACAGGATTAAGTGTCCAAACGCAAAGAAAAACTCCTGCTGAAGCGACTGATCTCCACACTGTTATAAAGATGGCGTTTATTAAAGAGGAGAGTGAAGATGTGAAGAAACATTCACAGTCAAACGGGAAGATCTGCTGGAACAAACAGGTTAATTTTCATTCTTAAACACCAACTCAGTCATTTGATCCTCATTCAGTTATATTTTAATAATAAGAATACTAAATTAAATCCATCTTGCAGCCCTGAGTGTGCTGCCTTGTTCTCCTAAACGCACATAAGCATTCATTAAAAGACAGGAATGAGCTTTTTTTTTTTGTCATTCATTTTATGTATTATTAGTCCCCATTTTCTCTACCTTCTCAAGTTTATTGCTTTTCTTGTTCTCCTGCTGTTGGTAAAGCATCCTTGAGCGCTGGCGCTATATAAAATAGACAAGAACAATAAATTAAAAAGGTTTACCTGAGCTGATGATATTTGACCTACAGTATTCTCATAGAAGATATCTGCTATTACAGTGATAGTGTTGGCTTAGTACTCTCCATTTGCATATGTCATGTTGATCACAATTCCCTTTTTTCATCAACTTCTTTATGGGTGTAAATTTGTTTCTAGTTCTCACAGATAGTATCTGAGTTAGAATTTCATCATTATCATAATAATTAAATACCAGAGCTATTGACTTTAAACAGGTTTTCCGCTGGGGTCTTAAATTCTAAAATCAAAATTTTAGGCCATAAAAAGTCTTTAAACTTTTTATTCAAAAAGGCCATTTTTACTCTATCCTAATGTTTTAATTATTTTTCTTACAATAACATTTGTTTAAATGTGCTTCATGTGTTTACTGCTCAGGACACTGACCTGGGGCCTGTTTTAGTAAGGAGGTTCAGACAACTCAGAGTTTAAACTTGAACTTGAGTTTTTGGTTTCAAAGTCAGGTCAATCAACTTTAAGTAGACCAACTCGACTACAAAAAAGGCATTATCAATGATATTACGAGTGACAATGACAACATCTGAAAAAAAAAAAAAGAGATCACCATTTCTTTCTCCAGCTGAACTTGATGTGATCATTCGAAGTTATAGCAAATATGAGCGTAAATATATTTAAAACGAAGCAACCATAAGTGAAACAGAGACAGTTAGCATGGGAAAACAGCTGCTCAAGTTAATGCGTAATTTTACATTTAAAGTATTTAAATATTTAAGTATAATAAAATAAGTAATGTAATGTGTGACATTTATAAAAAAAATTCTAAACTTTTATACACAATCACCAGTTTTAATAGGTTTAACAGTGCACTTGTGTGTCCTCCTTTTTATTGATCAAGTGATAGAGTTTGCTATAACATTTAGAAGGTTTTAGAAAGAATAATAATCCCATTAATCTAGTAACAGTAGATTACTGTTAAAGATTTTTTTTTAAAAATGTCTTTAAAAGTTTTACATTTTACTTGCTGAAACCTGAAAGACCCTGGTTAAAAGTCTGTCAAAAAACGTGGATGCCCCCAATTTTAAATATGCTGAATGAAATGGACACTAAAATAATTATTATAAAAAAACTGTACAGTATTCTAAACTATATGATGTTGTTGTGGGAAGATGAGAGACAAAACAAGTTATAGTGGAACAATAACGTTTAGCATTGCACTGACTACAACTGGCCAACAAACTAGTCTAAAAATGACTTTTGCTGCTTAAGAAATGGATTACAGCATGCTGATGATATGCAAACAGTTAAGTGTGAAGTTCCTCAGTATTAACCATATTCGTCAAGTACCTGCGGGCGCGTCATTGGAATCTTTTTGCTTGAGAATTTTTTAAAGGATGAATTTTTAGATCCTAAAACAGTGTTATACTGCTTAGGCACACAGGAAAATCCTCAGAGTAAAATTTACTCAGTTCAGTGAATATTTGGTCCCTCTCTAACTTGAGCAAAATTAACTCGGCAGCAGAGTTAAAGTTAATGAGACAATGATGGGGTTAATTAAGTGATGATTGAGCACTGATGATGAACACCTGCTGTTAATAAGCAGAAACAGAAGAGAAATACAACAACTGACTACAGTCACAGCCGTAGATTAAATAAACTGAAATAAAACCCATCAAATCTCTCAAAAGTTTCAGCAGAGCATCATCAAGCAACTCCAAAAACGGCACCTTTACCTATTAACAACCTGTTTGGCCTTATTTCTGCCACACTCTACAAAATTACATATAGTGATAATATTATGAAATAACTACAGTTTTTCTTTTTTTTACAACAGCAATAAAACAACATCACTTTTTGTGTTTAAGCTGTCACCATTGAGGAGAACAGCAGCTGCTTTACTTGGACTCTGACTCGATTTCTAATGTTAGTTTCTCTTTGTTTGCCAAATTGTGTATTGTGGCAAACATTGTATAAAGAGAGCAACTGTGCTCTGGATACTTGACTCTGTGGTGGTTTAGTCACTGGTCAAATCAGTCTAATGGTTATGACCTATTAACTTTAACTAATGTTGTATCACAAAAGGAGTACTGTATCAAGAAAATGGAGCTCATCAATACTTTTATCAGATCATAAAGCACATTAAACATTTGAAACACTTAAAAAACACAGACATGAAGAATCAGCTTATGCCTCTCAACTATGGTGAGTTTTTTTCTACTGTGCATGCTGGGAACTATATATGGATGTTGCATGATTCTCTTAACATGCTCTGCAGCCAAAAAAAAAAAACATCTCTAACCACTGTTGAGATAGATACGCTGATTATTGATGTCTGTTTCTCTAAAGTGATACAGATGCTCAATGTGTTTTACTATAATACCACAGCTGAGGTCCATTTTCTTGAAAAACACTGAATTTGGTTTCTTATATAATGAACCAACCCATTCTCACTCCGAAGGCATCAAAAACTGAAGTATGGTCACACACTTTCCGCGTCAACATGAGGACGCCAAAGGTGCTCCTAGGCGTCACTATACGAACGCAACAGGAGCTCCATTGCTTTCAATGGGTCCCCTCAGACGTCACATCAAGACACCTAAAGCCCTACGGTAAAGGCTCGTAGCATATAGCCCACGTGAATGCAGTTGTATAAGCATATAAAAGAAAAAATTAATCAATTGAATGTTTTCTTTTAATATTTTATTCATATATGTTCGCATAGTATTTGTTTTTTTTTAATAAAACGCTTAAAGTTATTTATAATGTTATATCTGTTATTTTACATTAATGGCGCACGAAGCTTGAGACAAAAGAGAAAATTGAAGCTTATATATTCATAATACTTATATATAACAAAGCTTTGTGTTGGCCAACTTATATTCAGGAACAGAAACCCTTTTTATTATTATTTTTTTTTTTTACAAAAAAAAAACGAAATAAAAAAACTAACTTATTTTATTTGTATTTATATATATATATATATATATATATATATATATAATATTTATGAAATATTAAAATATGCTCTTTGTATTAGAGGTCTGTATATTAGATTCGATTTATTGTTGTTTTTGGACATCTAGACTTTAATTTGATCTGTATTTTTAAAGATTTTGTTGACGTTGCTCTTTTTGAATGAGTTTGGTTGTTGTTATCATTTTCTTAACATTTCATTATACTTTCTTATCGTGAAGTCTTATTATGATGGCCAATAAAAACCTAACCGAAATCCCTATTGATAAAAAATCAATAGGATTTTTTTTTTCATGTTACTTTTACAAACACTCGAATATTTGTGCTGCTTTACAAGCAAGAAATGAAAATAAAAACACTTTATTATAAAATATTTATTTTTCCACATTTCCCTAAAAAAGCAAGCGGGAAATCGTGTCACGTGACGTAACATCCATCCATCGCCGTACTGATCCCGCTTTCAGCGGTGAGTTAATGTACACTGATTCCACAAATTAAATAAAGAAATTTTGTTCTTCACACCATGTTTGTCTATGTGCATTGCTCACATGTATATCTAAGTTATTATATTTTGATAATACACGTTAAAAATTTGTGCTAATCTTGCTTGACTTCAGACCAATTCATGTCAAGTTCATATGTTAGCATGTTAGGCAATAACTTACTTTATTAACATTACTTTACAAACAGTCTTGGTAGGCAAGTTTATTCAGATAATTTAGCTTAATCTGACAAGATATTTACATATACGTTTACTCATTTAACGTTAGCAAACGCTTTTATCCAAAGCTATGTGTGTATATATATATATGCAATTTTAATTAATAATTTCTATTGCTATTTTGAGTTCATTGAATTCATAATGTTCCATAGTTTACTTTTACTTACTAATTACATTAAAAATGTCTTTGTCTGTTAAATAATTTATACATTTATATATTAAATGATTGAGTAATTAAATATGTTAAATTATTCTATGTGCATATAACGTTACATAAAATGTGTTTTATAGCCTGTAAATAATCTTTTGTATTATTGTATTTTTTTTTAAAAAACTTTAAGATACAGTGTTTTCAATGAAAATGTATTTTGTCTATGATTAATATTTATATATATATATTGTTTCCTTCCAGAGAGAATGAAAAAACCCAAGCAAAAGCCTTGCCATAATTGTGGGGCTTTAAATGTTTCAAACTGCAAAACATGCAGAAATTGTTTTGCTGCCATTGCTTTAAAAGCAAGCATAATGGCAAAACAAAAAAAACATTGAGGAGTCGTCATGGGCAGCAAACAACAAAAAACACAGGAATGCTGCCCGTGTTGTAGATTCTGCCCGCACTGCTGTAAGTACATTATTTGAGTACAGAGGCATAGTGTATACAAAATTATGTTGTCATTATTAGGTAAAACTAAATCAAAAATGTATTTCTGAACAAATGTATTCATGTCAGGTCTGACTATATTAACAGATCATATTTTGATTTTTAGCTATCGATGCAGTTAATGCTTGAGATCCACAACAGCAAGTGTTGTTTTACCAGAAAACTATAATTTATTCTAATCAATTTTCTATCATGATCATTTAAAGAGCAGCTTTTGTGTTATTTTAAAGTGTAATAATATTATGTTTCTCTAAAGTTGTTTAAAAAGATCTAAGGTTGGATTTTTTTTCATTACTTTACTTATGTACTGCAGTACATGACAAACATTTCGGAGCATTTGGGGCAGAGACTATGCAAATGTATTAATTTGATTGTGTTCACATAGATCAGTTGCAGGCAAACGATTCTGAAAACATAAAGACTTGTTTTGGCAATTCAGAAACTATCTTTCACTTTGATAATGCAGATTTGCTACACATGTATCTGGGATGGCTGTGCTAATATTATGATTATATTGCATTTTTCTATACTGTTTTTATGTATTTATTTTTCAGGTTAAGAAATTGGAAATGCTGGGCTATAAGCCATTGTTGTTTATTTCAAGAGAAAAGAAAAAAGGATTTAACGCAGAGCTCATAACAACAATGGGTCCATTTGGAGAGGGACCACAGCAAAAAATTATAGATAAAATGACCAGCCTGTACGAAGTTTTTATTAAAAGTAAGAGTTGTGGTCATTTGATTACAAAATTCACAAAATTTCAAAGAAATCTCTAACTTTATTTTAAAATTGTTTATAGATTTCCAGAGGTTTCAGAATTCGGCTGCAACAGACCCTGATGTCTGCCAAAACCTAGCATCATCGGTTTCTCCTCCAGCTTCTATTCCTCCATCATCTTCCTCAAGCCTTCCTCCTCCACCATCTTTCCCAAACCTTTCTCCTCCACAAACTTCCTCCAGCTTTTCTCCTTCATCTGCTGTTCCTCCACCATCTTTCCCAAACCTTTCTCCACCACAGTCTTCTTTCAGCTTTCCTCCTTCATCTGCTGTTCCTCCACCATCTTTCCCAAACCTTTCTCCTCCACAAACTTCCTCCAGCTTTTCTCCTTCATCTGCTGTTCTTCTACCATCTTTCCCAAATCTTCCTCCTCCACAATCTTCATCCAGCTTTCCTCCTTCATCTGCTCCTCCACCTTTATCTTCCAACCTTATTCCTCCAACTAATTCCTCAAGCTTCAGTCCTCCTACCTCCTCTTACATTACCCCTCTTCCACCTGCCTCTTCATACAAAACACTTCTTGCTCCACCGCCTACTTCCCTCACTACTACACCTACTTCCTCTCTATCAAGTCCTGCAGTCCAGTGCATGACTACAGATTCCGGTGATTCAGGTGACTTTATTTTGAACTTTTACACAGCATTTTTCCCATTTTAGTTGGGACAAACAATTTATATAGAAATTAAAGTTAAAACATTGGTTGTGTAAATACAATTGAATTCTGAATTATTTGCCCCCTTTTATTTATTTATTTATTTTTTTAAGTGTTTCCCAAATTATGTTTAAAAGAGCAAGGACATTTTCAAAGTATGTCTGATGTCAGTATGTCAGTGTTTTTTTTATCTGGAAAAAGTCTTATTTGTTTAATTTCGGCTAGAATAAAAGCAGTTTTTAATTTTTTAAAAACATTTTAGGGACAAAATTATTAGCCCCTTTAAGCTATATATTTTTTTTCAACAAATTGTTAAAAATAACTTGCCTAATTATCCTAACCTGCCTAGTTAACCTAATTAACCTAGGTAAGCCTTTAAATGTCACTTTAAGCTGTATAGAAGTGTCTAGAAAAATATGTAGTAAAATATTATTTACTGTCATTATAGCAAAGATAAAAGGGTCACACTTTACAATAAGGTACATTAGTTAATGTTAAGTAATGCATTTACTAACATGAACAAACAATGAACAATACATTTACTACAGTATTTATTCTTGTTAATGAAAATACAGTAGTTCATTGTTAGTTTATGTTAACTCATGGTGCATTAACTAATGTTAACAAGCATGGACTTGAATGTTAATAATGCATTAGTAAATGTTAATTATGATTAATAAATGCTGTACATGTGTTGTTCATGATGAGTTCATGTTAGTAAATGCATTAACTAATGAACCTTATTGTAAAGTGTTACCAATAAAATAAATCAGTTATTAGAAATGACTAATTAAAACTATTATGTTTAGAAATGTGTTGAAAAAATCTGCTCTACATTAAAGGGAAATTGGAAAGAAAAAAAAATAAACAGGAGGCCAATAACTCAGACTTCAACTATATGTGTTATTTTTGTGTTTTTACAGATTCATCCTCCAGAGAAAGTGTCATAAAAGGGGGCAAACAAAAGAAGTGGATCTACAAACAAGCAGGTAATGTGATATTGCTGTTCTGAAAAAATAAATAAATAGCAGATTCTGAATATTATCTGAATAATTGTATGCATATAAACTTTGTTACATTAAAAACTATATAATGTAATATTTGATTGTTTTCTATTTTTTACAGTTTCCTCAATTCTTTTCTATGTTGCCTTGCATTTAATAGTACTATATGACAATGAGTAAACAAATTATTAAGAGGATAATTTAATATATAGTATGATTGTAAAATTATGAATTATCAATAATTCTAATATAATATAGGTGAAACGGTGGCACAGTAGGTAGAGTTGTCACCTCAAAGCAAGAAGGTCTCTGGTTTCAGTCCTGGCTGGATCAGTTGGTGTTTCTGTGTGGAGTTTGCATGCTCCCCCCGTGTTGGTGTGGATTTCCTCCTGGTGCTCTGGTTTCCCCCACAGTGCATAGACATGCGGTACAGGTGAATTGGGTAAGCTAAATTGACCGTTGTGAATGTGTGTAAATAAGTGTGTATGGATGTTTCCCAGTGATGGGTTGCAGCTGGAAGGACATCCGCAGCATAAAACGTGCTGGATAAGTTGGCGGTTCATTCTGCTGTGGCAACCCCAGATTAAAAAAGGGACTAAGCTGACAAAGAAAAGTAATGAATGAATGAATGATATAATAATGGGGGGAACTATTTGCATTTAGTGTGTCTGTAAAAAATAGTAATACTAAGTTTACTTTCTTTTACTCAAACTCACTAAATTGTTCCTATATCAAAACAAAAAAAAGGACAGATGAAATAGAGAACAGAACAGTATTAGAGATGCCTAAAGAATGTTTATAAAATGTTATAATTTTTGTTCTAATTAATAGAATGTCATAATTTCAATATAAACACCTGTAAAGCTGCTATGAGAAAGTTGATATTATTCATTCATTTTCTTGACGGCTTAGTCCCATTATTAATCCACATTCGCCACAGCAGAATGAACCGCCAACTTATCCAGCACTTTTTTACGCAGCGGATGCACTTCCAGCTGCAACCCATCACTGGGAAACATCAATACACACTTATTTACACAAATACACTACTGACAATTTAGCCTACCCAATTCACCTGTACAGTAAGTCTTTGGACTGTGGGGGAAACCAGAGCACCTGGAGGAAACCCATGTGAACGCAGGGAGAACATACAAACTCCACACAGAAATGCCAAATGAGCCGAGGTTCAAACCAGCGACCTTCTTGCTGTGAGGCAACAGCACTACCTACTGCGCCACTGCATTGCCCAAAGTTGATGTTATACTCTACACATTTTTTTACAGTAAAACAGAAAAAAAAGATGTGTTTGAAATATGCTATACAAAATATGCTGTTCTCTCATTTGGTGTAAATGTAAATGTTACTATAAATCAAAATTCACATTAAAATTTGAATATAAAACTAAAACTATAAAACTATTTTTTTTAAAAAGAATGTTTACTGAGTGAAAGCAGTTTACATTTAAAAATTTCTTGTTTCACAGTATTTATATCAGACTCATTGCTCTCTGAACTTTCCTGCAATATTAAGTATTTTTTGTAAGTAAGAGTTATATATTTCTGCTGCAGAATGCCAAGTACATTCCAACCAGAAAACCTTTCCATATGACAGGATTGTGAAAAGGAGGATGTCCAAAGAAGTAAGACCACTTATTTATGAATGAAGTTACTTAAGTAAAAAATATAATTTTATAAAAATAAAAAGATTTATCCCGTGGTTCTTTTTAATTTAAGCGTGATTTAGCTTATAATGTGTGGGTATTTATAGTGGTAGTTGAAATCATTAGAACATCAGGCATATCTGAAAATATAGATTTTTTGCCTCTAAAACATAATTTAATTTCATAATGAGCACAATCATTTTGATCTGATCACAACTAATATAACATGAATTTAGTCCTACTGGTTTGATCCACTGTTAACTGTAATAATTGGTATGTGCGTAACATGGTATGTCAGGCATTGTGTCAGCACGTTTCCAGACAACTTTAACATTGCTTTCAATGCCTTCTACAACCAAAGCCAATCTAGCTGCTTCTACTTGATTGTGTGACATTGACAGTGAACAGGTTTAAAGACAATTATGCCGACTTTCTAGATATTTCATTTAATGGGTATTGTTGTGGCTAGTTCCATCAATTATGCTAAATGTTCAAACAATTCTAGACACTCAGAACTAACAGTCAATGTTGCTCAATGCTCATGTTCTTATAGGGTGTTGAAGAGGCCAGAGTCAGATGGAAGCCGTGTTCTGGATGGTAAGTGTCACAAATACACAATATAATTCTGTCATACAGTGGTGGAAATATGTTGAACAAACTATGAATGGTTTTTGATGTAAACAATTATTCTTGTAGATAATAATGTGAAGTGAAGATTGTAAAAAATTGTAATAATCTTTAACTAATATATCTGTGTTTGCAGCAAATTACTTTTTAAAATTATGTTAATTTAAATATCACAGCCTATTCTGTAAACATAATTATAATTAAATGTCTTTTACTGATTTACAGTGGGATGAAATGGAAAGACTCCTGGGAACCATTAAATCACTTTTTTGTAAAATACAGTGGGTTATAAAAAAGGAATGCTTTTAAAAAAAGATTTGTCTACTGCTGTTGTAGCTATTTTCGGTGCAGGTCTTGTTTTTGTTTGTTGTTTTAAATCTACTTTAACTCAGCACATGTTTAAACCCACATTTTGAAATTGTATTTTGTTTTATTTTTATTTTTTGAATTGTATTATAATACATTTTTCTGTTAAGCTAGAGTAAAGCCTTCCACGCACAAAGATAACCACTTACAGTATTTTCATCTATGTCATATTTGCAGCCAGTAAAGACACTAAATCCCTCGGCAAAACAGTTTGAATGTTTGTATTTGAAAAAAAAAATAATAATAATATATATATATATATATATATATATATATATATATATATATATATATATATATATATATATATATATATATATATATATATTAATTATTTAAATGTACTAAATGCATTTCTGGTTCTTCAGGAGTTTTATGGCTCACATCAGAGCCATTAAAGTGTGCATTTGCAGCATAGATACATACAATTTTTTTTTTATTTTTTTTTTTAAATGTTTGTACCACAGAACACAAACTAACACATTTATACATTTTCACTCTGCAATTTATAGTAAGCTATGTGTAGGCACAGTATAACACAAGGCAAAACATTTTATTTAAAAGACATTTGTGAAAAGTGTACTAATTTATGTAGAAATAAGTGCAGAACACACACACACACAGTGCTCAGCGGAAATTAATATACCCTCTCAGAGATTTTTTCTTTAAATTAATTCCTTTTATGGAGTGCTATACAAAAAGGTATTTCTGTATATACATTAAAGTTACATATACATTACACCAAAGTAAAAACTGAAACAAATGTAAGAAAAAGATTGATCCCCCTTTTTATTAAGTGCTTTGACTAATTTATTTCAATATAGTTACTGTGTATATTGTGACACATAATACAATTTGGTGAATATTACTTTTTACATTGCACTTTTGATTGGTTAATCGAATTAAACTTTAATTACACCTTTATCCACCCCTAAACCTATCCATACCCCCAAACCTGTCCCCACCTTAGCTGTATTTCACCTTCAGAGTATCAGAATTGTTCTAAAAGACATTATGAACACAGTAAGTACAATGTATTTACTTTTTTGATATATAGATATCAAAACATTTTGGTACATTAATACCAGTGTGTATGGGAGCGCTCTTTCTATGCTGCTACATGTGTCAACACCATACCGGAAACCATCCCATGTGTTTCTTAAGCTGCCCCGAATGAGTGAATCTCTAGGGTTGGGTATCGTTTGGTTTTTCGATACCGGTGCTAAATTGCTACTTTTAAAACGATACTGGTGCCAAAACGGTGCCTGAATCGACACTTTTTAGCCACAAAATGATGGTGGACGACTCTTCAAAAATATTTTATTTGACAAATTATTTTTAAAAAATTATTTTAATAGAACAATATAATTACAGTTTAAAGTAAACATCAGTTAATATTGTATTACATTAATACATTTCCTTTGATCATTTGTTGGTTAGCATGAATTTAAAATTTGCATTATGAAATTACATTAGCTTACTATTAACCTGTGGGGGGCGGGCAGGGGCCACGTACTTTTAGGAGCACATTTAAACATATATATCACAAAATACTTAAAACATAATTGGAAGTCATTTATTTTCATGCATCACTCTGCAGTCTTCATAAACAAGATAAATAACTTACTCAAAATAATCTTCCTTGTTCATTTATTTGACAAGCAACGTTGTACTGAAGAAGGAGAACACATTTCTAACATTCAAGTACATCATGGCACATTGCTGCACCTGTACACTTTAACAGGCCTACAGTTGAAGTAATTTTATTTTGCTCTCCCATTCATTTAAAATATTCTTTCTGAAAACTTTTACAGTGTTTCCTAAAACATAATTATTCTGGAGTCAAAATAAGTCCTATTTCTTATTGTTTATTTCATGAATAAAAGCTGACTGATTTTAAATTCAAGACTGCATTTCCTAATGTTAAACTATGTACACTAGATTTGTGATTAATAATGGTCTCTGCATAGCCGAGGACTTCCTATATTAAGAGTTAAAATCGCTATTGAAAACAGAAGTCTAATATCATCAACAGTGGACATTTTGATAGTGTTTCACAACATGAACATAACTGAAGTTTAATCTTTTTATTACCTGTGTCAATTTGGGCATCAACTTCTGACGAGTGCGGGGAGCTGATGCGCGCAGCTCCGTCACAGAGATAGCATAGTGCCAAGAAAACAGAGGGAGCGAGCATAAGCGAGTGCCGGAGGGAGCTAAAGCACGCGAGAGAGGCTCTGCCTTTGAGCCCCCAAATGTGTCATTAAGTTTGACATGTTTCCTCCTTGCACACACTTTTGTAAAGACAGTTGCTGTGTAAGAATAATTTCTTGTAAAATACGCTTTAGAATTTAGCTTTAGCTTTTTTTAAATACGCTTTTTGCTTAGTTTAAGCAAATTGGATGAACGTGATCACGCATGTTGATCTGAAGTGTCGCTCTCGCTCACCGAAAACCACTGGTTCCAGGCTAAATGCTCTGTACTCTGCACGTTGCGTGCATCTGTTTCCTAGCGACAATAACAATCGCCTGATATCGCCTGTCCGTATTCCTCAAAGTTGTTTAGAATTAAATGTTTAGTGATGCTGTGACGCAACGCCTATATGTGCCTTTTTTCATGCGCCCCTCACGTCCATCCCGCAGCACCGAAATTCATACGCTGATTTAATACCGGTACATACCAGTTACCAAGGTACCGGTGCTATAATGGCACCGGGTTTCGGTACCCAACCCTAGTACACACTGATCATGTCTACAGTTTATCTCCAGTGTGAATCCTCTGATGTTTTTTCAGGGTTCCTGAGTGAGTAAACCTCTTACTGCAGTGTGAACACTTGTACGGTTTATCTCCAGTGTGAATCCTCTCATGTGTTTTCAGGGTTCCTAATTGAGTAAACCTCTTACTGCAGTGTGAACACTTGTACGGTTTTTCTCCAGTGTGAATCCTCTGGTGCCGTTTCAATTCTGCAGCTGTAATAAAAGTCTTCTCACACTCCAAGCACACATACTCTTTTACACTAGTGTGAATCTTCATGTGGTTTTTAAGGTGTGATGATGTGCTGAAACTCTTCCCACACTGAGTGCATGTGAATGGTTTCTTTCCAGTGTGGATCATGATGTGTTGATTAAGGTGTGATGAGTGGATGAAACTCTTCCCACACTGAGGGCATGTGAATGGTTTCTCTCTAGTGTGGATCCTCATGTGTAGATTAAGGGATGATGATTTGCTGAAACTCTTCCCACACTGAGTGCATGTGAATGGTTTCTCTCCAGTGTGGATCCTCATGTGTTGATGAAGGGATGATGAGTGGCTGAAACTCTTCCTACACTGAGGGCATGTGAATGGTTTCTCTCCAGTGTGGATCCTCATGTGTTGATTAAGGGATGTTGATAGGCTGAAACTCTTCCCACACTGAGTGCAAGTGAATGGTTTTTCTCCGGTATGGATCCTCATGTGTTTATTAAGGGATGATGAGCAGCTAAAACTCTTCCCACACTGAGTGCATGTGAATGGTTTTTCTCCGGTGTGGATCTTCATGTGTCTATAAAGCGACGATGATTTGCTAAAACTCTTCCCACACTGAGGGCATGTTAATGGTTTCTCTCCAGTGTGGATCCTCATGTGTAGATTAAGGAATGATGAGTGGTTGAAACTCTTCCCACAATGAGTGCAAGTGAATGGTTTTTCTCTGGTGTGGATCTTCATGTGTCTATAAAGCGATGATGATTTGCTAAAACTCTTCCCACACTGAGTGCATGTTAATGGTTTCTCTCCAGTGTGGATCCTCATGTGAGTCTTTAGTTTACTTTTGCTTGCCAAACTCTTATCACACGGAGTGCAGGTAAAACAACTCTTGTCTCTCACTTTTAACACACAATCAGTCTCTAAATGAGTTTTGTCCTCAATTTTGACATGATGTTCCTCCTCTTTACTCTCCTCGTAGTCTTTAATTAGGTCTGAAATAAAAATAAGTTTACTTTTTAGTAAATCATTAAAACTCAGTGAAAAGGAAGTGAAAACATTAGCTACACAAATCTTAATTTTGATGCACATTAAATGTAAAAACAGCAGATCATATTTAGATTGATCTTGTCATATTTACCTCCTGGAGTCCATTACACAGATACACATTTAAGCAGATTCTTATATGATTATTCCTTGATTAATTTTGGTTATATTGATGGGACAAAAATTTGAAAGCTGTAAATGGCCAGTTTCTATTTGTATATATTCGTAATCACAACAAAACAGTTTAAAACTTGTAAAGCAGATATGGAATGCTTTTTCATTCTGTGCCTGACTGGTAAACCTGTTAAAAAAACAGCTGAATCTCTGAGAATATTTGCCTCATAGACATATGACACATGTATAATATCTGCATAAAGCTTTAAATCTGCACCTTTAAATGAGAAATGTTCTAGAGGCAAGTAATCTGTATGTAACAAATGCAATGCAGAAATCTAACACTTAACTGTTTCAGATCATCAAACAAATGTAAATATTAGTCAAAGATAACACAATTAAACACACTGTGCAGTTTTTAAATCAAGTTTTTATTCTTAAATTGAAGACAAAATACTGAACTACACAGACTTCTGTGAAAAAAGAAATTCCCATTAGAACAATTTTAATTTATCACACCAGCTTCAAGTTCTCTAGCCACACCCAGACCTGATTACTACCACACACGTTCGCAATCAAGAAATCACCTAAATAGGACCTGTCTGACAAAGTGAAGTAGACCAAAAAAAGCCTCAAAGCTAGACATCATGCCAAAATCTAAAGACCTTTAAACACAAATGAGAAAGAAAATACCTGTGTCACAAGTAAAAAAAAAAAAAAAAGAGTGAGCTCAAATGCAAGTCTTTATTGAGAAGCGAGTCTTGGAAAAAGCAAAAGTCAAAGTAAACACCCGGTCGGGTGAGCGCTGAGGAAGTGCCGTAGGAAAAAACAACCAGACACTCACTCACTGGTGGTCTTGGAAACATACAGGGTGAGTAACAAAATAATATGCACACAAATGATCGATAACATACTGACAAACATGAAGGGGAATGATGTGGTATAAACAGGAAAAAAGGGAAACGAGAGCTTCTGTGACTGCAAATAAAAGCAGATGACATGAGATAATCTGTAACACAGATCAAAGCTCCTTTCACACAGTGATACCGGTAAATATGCAGAAAATTTCCGGAACGACTTTACCGGTATATTCAAAAAAGCGCTGTTCACACAGGCGAGGACGTTACACAAAAATTTTCCGGAAAAGACCTTTCACAAATCCATTCCAAAATACCGGTAAATTCTGACATCATTCACCACAAATGAGCCTTAAACGGCTGCGCTTGTATTTGTAAACATTTGACTACATTACAAACTCTGTGGATGATCAGTATTGTGAACAACTTCGAAGAAAACATATGGAGGATCACTTTCGCATGTCGAGATATTCATAATATGTGCGTGTGCTGGCTCTCACAGGCTGTTGCACAGGCACACGCAAAGCGTGAAGGTAAACAAACAGCGGCTTATCATAAGCATCTTATCGATGATTATTTACACAGTTGGCATTAAGAAGAACATATAAACGTGATCTGACTAACTTCCAGCAGCTAAATGCGTCTGGGAAAATATTCAAAGGCTTTTATTCTCATAAACCGCGCAGACGTAAACGCGTCTGACTGTTCTGATTGGCTCAAGCAGACGTCTCACGTCAGCATGTTCTATACGTGTACGCGCTCTTTCCGGCAATCTTCCTTCTGCATTCACACAGCGCAGCATTCCGGCAAATTACCGGGAATGTTACAACTTCTCTTTCTGGAAAATAGCCAGAACGAATTTACCGGTATTTTCAAAAAGGACCTGTTCAAACATACAACCTTTCCGGAAAATTGTCGGTAATTTTCCGGAAAGGTCTGCATGTGTGAAAGGGGCTCAAGAGAAGAGAGCAAAAGTTTAAGGTATCAAAGGAGGATGTCTCATCAAAGACTCAAGTGTTACCACTCATTGGGTTATGTCACAAGACTCGCGTCACTTTATTGTGGATTTGAGGCTCAATGGGATTCTAATTACTGGCCAAAGTTATATAAAATTACACTTTATTACAATATATATGTTGAATATAAATAGTTATAATATGTATTATATAATATTAAATTAAATTACATGGGGGCCATGGGGGGTGGTTCGTTCGAACAACCCGAAACCCCCTGGCTACGGGCATGGCACAGTGATCTGTGTCATTACAATGGCTTTTCCCACAGCTGGTGGAGAACACGAGAGTTCGGTTTGAGTTCAGTGTAGAGCATACATTTTCATTGTTTTCACTGTAAAATCCTCACTGCGTGCACAGATTTGGTAGACATTTATGCAGAATGCATCTTTGCACCTAAAAACGTCAAACGCAGCACCAGGAACAGATTAAAACAGTTGTTATGTGAACTTGAAGTAAAAAAGTCTGCAATGCTAGCCCCGCCTTTGTGCTCTACTTATTGGCTCACTGCTCTACAACTGAATGTAAATGATTGGTTAATATCAGCTGTCAATCACTCAGTCAACGCCTTCTGCCTTCAGATGATAGGAGCTACAACTGCGAAAATGTGAAGCGCTGAAGATGAAAGAATGAAAATTACAGACATTTACCTAAAGCTATTAATAACGGCGCATCTTTTTAGTGATCATGTGCTGAATGTTAATCCACCATTTACACTTTTCCAAGAGTGGATAAAAGACTTCCAGTGGCTTCAAGTCCGCAGGTAACAGTGTTTGGCACTGAACCTACACATTTAAGCGCGAGAGGTATTGTATAACCCTTCATTTAATCCTCACGATGCTGTCAGCTGTGCAAGCGGCAGCTATATGTAACATTTAACACAGCTCATGAAAAGACTGTTATTGCTATTACGATGACATGCAAATAATAAGTTACATATCAATATAAATGTGGGGCGGGGCGATGGATCCTGATGCCGGCTAAGCATCGTGAAGTTTGTCGGCCATCAGCGATGGACAATGTCATGTAAAAAAAGAATAATACAATTGATCAGCTACAATCAACATCATCTTCCGAAGAGCTTCATAAGAAAATACTTATTCTGCAAGCGGAATGACTCCTTGAGGATCTCCACATAAGATCACACCAGATTTATTATGAACATGGTGAATGAGCTGGCAGGTTATTGTGTTACTAACTGAAAAAATCCTCAGCAGCTGGTGTTATAGCAGCAGTTAGTAAGGATGATGGCAGTATTATTACTGATAAACAGGGTATTAGTGATCAATTTAAAAACTTCTATAAAACTCTTTACAACTCTGAGGTAAACTAAATTGAACGTATTGAGAGCTTTTTTAATTATTTAGAACTACCATACCTCTGTGATTCAGATCAGTTGACAAAAGAAGGGATTTTAACAACTTCTGAAATTGAAAATGCAATTAAAAAATTGAAAACCGGAAAAGCACCAGGCCCTGATGGTTTCCCGGCTGAGTTTTATAAGAAGTGTTTATAAGTAACACCCCTGTTGTGCAAGGTATTTGCTAAAGCTCTTGTTTCGGAATCCCTCCCCCCTTCATGGCATCGGCTGTTATAACAGTACTTCTTCAAAATGGTAAGGATCCACTTAAATGTGAATCTTATCGTCCGATCAGCTCACTCTGCTGTATAAAATCCTGGCTAAAGTGCTGGCAATTAGAGTGGAGTCAGTCATGAGAAAGAGAATTTACCCTGATCTAACTGGTTTCATTGTTGGGAGACAGTTATCCTACAACCTTTGTTGCTTATTTAATATTACTTATTTACCTAAAATAATACCAATCCAGAGGACTTAATTACTTTAGATGCCCATAAGGCATTTGAAAGAATAGAGTATATCTATTCATTTACAGTGCTTAAAAATTTGGTTTTGACCCTGGACATAATGGCTCTTTTCCACTGACTGGTACAGTACGGTCCGGTTTGGGTCGGTACGGGTCACCTTTATCAGGCTTGCATTTCCACTACCAAGGGTACCCTTTTAGTGGGCGTGGTGTATGACAAAGTTTCAGTCGACGTCATTTTCGCTCGAGAAAATGTCTACAATAAAGCTGCACAGGTCGTTCACATATCATATGAAAAGCACTTCTCATAAAACAGATGCTTTACACACATAAATACTTGTGTATAAATGTTTATTACTAACTTTTCTATGAACATTAGTTGCAGATCTACTGATCTCACAGATCTGCAGATCAATGACAGTGCGAAATACCCTACTGTAACGTCTGTAATTATATAAAGTAAATAAATAAATTAACATATAGGAAGACATACAGACCCTTACAGTCTCCGATATGTTAGCAACTACAGAAGAACTACACAAAGCAGACATTTCATCCTTAATTAGATTCAAAACAGCACAAAGTATAGCCTACAGTCAGAGCAAACCTCTCATCTGTGTCTGTAATCTTCAGCAGCACATGTAGCCTCTGTTAGAGAGTCATTCCTTCATTCCCAGTTCATATTAGTCCAAAAGGTGATAATAAAGATTAAGACAAGGCAGTCTGTTCACGTTTGCTGAATAAATAACATGCTCCTTGGCTTCGCCTTTTTTCCGCGCTCCACTCCCACATTTGTCCTTTTCTTTCTGAATGTGTCACAGAATGTGTCCCGCGTTTGTCAGCTTCTCACAGGATCAGGTTTCCAAAGCTTGTCAATAATTAACCGCATGTTATTATTATCAGCTCAAGAAGTTTGTTATTTCAAATAGAGACGCGCAGCCAGCGTAAGGAAGAAAGCGAAACCACTCGGGCTTCAGACTGGCTCGTAAAAAACTACGCTGCACAGGGTAAATCTGCTCTTCTCCATGGCTTTGTGGCTGTTTATCAAGACGACGACAGGGTTTGTTTGAGCCCGGATCGACCATGGCTGCATATGTATATAATTCCGCTGTAATCTCTCGCTGTGTATTTCAAACATGGCGGGTCCTTTGTTTAGATTCTGGCTTGTGTCTACGAATGACGTATCTCTGTAAACCAATAGCATTCAGCTGCACGTCTAGCTCTGCCTTTTAGGGCCTACTCACACTATGTCATCCGTACCATGCCCAGGCCCGTTTCCCAGATCGTTTGAGAAGTGTGAGTGCGCTGAATCGGGCTCAAGCACGGTTCACTTGGCCGGCCCTGGCCCGGTTGGAAGAGGTGTGCCTGAGCGCGGTTCACTTGGGCTTTGGCACGGTATGCTTGTGTGTGAGTGCAAAACGCGCCAAAGCCCGAAACTGAAAGCGAGACGTGACTTTTAAGGGGCTGTTACATATGGATTTATTAATCATTCTTACTGTTCAGTGAACGCAAACTGCCGTAGTTTATTACAGACGAGAACTCCTCGAAGCACGACAGCTGCATGGCTTCAGCAGACCTCCTCATTCCTGCAGCACGAGAGCTTTATGATTGTTTATGAGCGCCAAAAGTGGCAAATCTGTTTGGCGAAATATCTGACTGCGTGTCACCGCATCCCTAAGGACTGTTTGGCGAAATATTCGACTGCATGTCACTGCATAACTAACGACTGAAACGATATAACTAGAGAAATCTTTACTGTGCTGTTGAGTGAGAAAGCGCTTCTCACTGAACAGCGCAGCAGTGATGACGTAAGTGTGCCGAGGCCCGTTTGTGGTGTGAGTGCGGGCCCTCGGGGGAGACGGGAGGGGGACAAGTGCTTTGGCCCGGTTTGAGGCAGCTGTATCTAGTGTGAGTACGGCCTTAGTGTTTGGGACCTTTTCGAAAGGGTGCCAAAAAAGTGGTATGGTACGGTTTGGTTCGGTACGCCTTTTGACAGTGGAAATGGCCATAAAAGCGTACCAAACCGAACCACTCAGTGGAAACGGGCCATAAAAGCTTGATTAGCTAGTCCAGGTGTGTCTGATTGGGGTTGGAACTAAACTTTGCAGAACACCGGCCCTCCAGGACCAAGTTTGCACATGCCTGCTCTAGAGGAACGAGACAGGGCTGCCCTCTGTCCCCTCTGCTCTTTGACATTGTCATCAAACCTCCTGCAACCATATTAAGGAACTCAGATGGCTTGCAAGGAATTTTCAGAGAGGGACAAGAACATAAGTTTCTGCTATATGCGGATGATCTACTTTTTTCTGTCAATTCCAGATACATGCATTCCAAAAGCTCTTACAATCATTTCAGAATTTGCAAATGTTTCTTGAGACAAAGTCAATCTAGCAAAAAATCTCCTTTTCCCTTTCAATGATAGAGCACAGCAAATGTCTACCCAAACCTTTCCATTTTAAGCAAGTCCTGATAAATTTGTATATCTTGGTGTGAGTGTGACACGTAAATATAAGGATTTGTTTATTAATAATTTTTAAATGACGTTAGACAAAGTAAAACGAGACATGACGCACTGGTCAACCTTTCCTTTATCTTTGGCTGGGAAGATCAATTCCATTAAACTGATAATACTACCAAGATTTCTGTTTCTATTTCAGACTGTGTCTGTTTGTATTGCCAAGATTATAGATTTCAGCAGTCCAATTTTGGTTTAGGAAGGGAGTTAACTGTTTTAAAGACCTGTTTAAAGATGGCATATTTATCTCATTTAACAGTTAAGAACAGACATTGAGATTCCCCAGTCTAATTCTTTTATGTACCCTCAGGTCCATAGTTTCATTAAAAAACACTTCTGTCCTTCACTGAACCAACCAGAAGCATGCTGGATAGATGAATTGGTAAATATGGACCCATATCAAAGGGGTATGATTTCCATGTTATATGAAGTGATCCAAAGAACTGCCCTCTCCTTCCCTAAACCATATAAATCAGAAATGGGAAGACGAACTGGGACTAGAAATATCAGATACAGCCTGGCAATATGCCATAGAACTGGTACACTCATCTTCTGTATGTGACTCAGATTCATCTTGTCCCAGATGTGGTTTGGAACGAGCAGATCAGTCATATGTTCTGGGGATGCCCTAAATTACATAGATTTTGGGCCAATATTTTTAGACAATTTTCATCTAAATGTAATAAAGATATGGATCCTAATCATTTGACCTCAAATTTTGGTACAGTGACAGAAAAAATGTACCTGTCAGCTAATCACATAGAAATCATGTGAAACGTGAATTAAATTTAATTACAAAACTAACCCTAACCCTAACGAGCAAACGAGTGAAAACGAGGAGTGAAAAAAAAATCGCACGTCTCCCTCCCGGTCCTCAAATAAGTTGCACACCTTTCTCACCCCCGGATCCCTTCTCGCTCTTCAGACACGTCACACACTGTCTGCATTAGTTTCAAAAACAGATTTCTTAACGATTTAAAACGGCATCTTTGGATATCTTTTTTGCTGAAGATACTGTTGTCCTGAAAAACTTAAAACAAAACCTTTAAAAAAAAAACTTACATATACCAAAGAAATGGTACAGCAGAACATTTTGGCAGTTTTAAAAAATCAACTTTTTTCTAACCGCAGTATACCTTGTAAACTGTTGTCGTCACATGCCTAAGCAGTAGAACACTGTTTTTAGGATCTAAATTTTTTTTTTTTTTTAAGTCTCAAGCAAAAAGGATTTGAATGTCGCCGCCTGCTGGTACATGAAGAATATGGTCAATACTGAAGAATTTTACACTCAAATGTTTGCATTTCATCAGCATGCTGTAATCCATTACTTAAGCAGAAAAAGTCATTTTTAGACTAGTTTGTTGGCCAGTTGTAGTCAGTGCAATGCTAAACGTTATTGTTTCACTATAATTTGTTCATTTTGTTTCACGTCGTCCCACAGCAACATCATATAGTTAAGAATACTGTACAATGTTTTAGAACAATTTATTATTTTAGTGTCAATTTCATTCATCAAGTTTAAAATTGGGGGCATCCATGTTTTTTTGACATACTTTAAACAAGAGTTTCTGCAGGTTTCACCAAGTTAAATTTAAGAATTTTAAAGATTTTTTAAGACCATTATGACTGAAATTTTAGACTCATAAAGGGCTAAAGGCTAAGGAATTTTTCAAATGGCTAAGATGAAAATATTTTATTTTGCCCGATGAAAAAATATCATAATTTAATTATACAATAATAAATTACATTTTTAAAAATTATATTTTAGATATTTTTTAGCAAAAGATTTAAAATTCTGTGTAGCAACAAGTAAGCTTTACTTGTATCCATACACTTTTTTTCCTAAGTAAACTTTCTTTAAAATTAATAAATAAATAAATGAACAAATGCTTTAAACGTTTTAAAACCTATAATAAACTAAATATATGCACAACAATCTGTCTAGGTTGATGTCCTCAGCAGTAATGGAGCACGTTTAAACAAATGTTATTGTAAGTAAATATTTAAACCATTATGATAAATAGAGTTAAAAAGACCTTTTTGAATGAAAAGTTTTATTGAGATGGGTTGTTGGTGATTGTAGATTGAAAATTTAGATTTTGGAATTTAAGGCACCGCAGAAACCCTGTTTAAAAGCAATAGCCCCGGTAATTAGCTATTATAATGATGTAATTCTAACTCAGATACTATCTGTGAGAACTAGTAACAACTACTAGAAACAAGTTTAAACCCATAAAGAAGTTGATGAAAAAATTGTGATCAACGTGACATATGCAAATGAAAAGTAAAAGTCAACACTATCACCGTAATAGCAGATATCTTCTATGAGAATACTGTAGGTCAAATATCGTCAGCTCATTTGAACTTTAATTATTGTTTTTGTTTATTTTATATAGCGCCAGTGCTCAAAGACGCTTTACCAACAGCAGGAGAACAAGAAAAACAATAACCTTAAAAAGGAAGAGAAAATGGGAGACTAATAATACATTAAAAGAATGACAAAAGACACGAGAACAAGTGACAAAAGAAACTCATTCCTGTCTTTCAATGACTGCTTTTGTGCGTTTAGGAGAACTAGGCAGCACACTCAGGGCTGCAAGATGGATTTAATTTAGTAATCAGTATGAAAACCAACCTGTTTGTTCCTGCAGATCTTCCTGTTTGACTGTGAATGTCTCTTCAATCTTCACATCTTCACTCTCCTCTTTAATAAATGCCATCTTTACAATAGTGTGGAGATCAGTCGCTTCAGCAGGGTTTTTTTTCTCTGTGTTTGGACACTTAATCCAGTTCAAAATGAACAAAACAATGAACAGAAACAAAATAATTTCTCTTCAACACTTGCTTCAATGGTTTCTTTATTTGAGAGTAATTAACAAAAATAAATTAGGTGAAACATTTAATTTAAACACTTATTATACACTTTTCTGTTGTTTTATTCAAACAACAGCCTTCAGTTACTGAGAATAAAATAGTACTACTAAAATACTAAAATAGTTATATAAAGGGTTAAAATAATATTTCCAACAGCAGAAACATAATATAGCATCGTATAAAAAACTTAAAACTTTAGAACTTTAACTTTAAATCAGTTTATATCTGTAAACGTTTTAAAACAAACCTTCTCCAGTTGAATCACAGCGACGAAGCAGCGCTGCCTGATGACGTCACGCGCCACGGCAAAATAAAAGTCTTTTTTGTTTAACTTTTTTTGCCACTATCTGTTGCAGTCATGACTTATTGATACATTTCTCCCATGGTTTTCACTTTACACTTTGTCTGCTCTCTCTCTCACAAACCTTAAATCTAAACATTTTCTTAACTTTTTTTAATCCACTTTATAATGACTTGTATGTCTACAACACTTTCTATTAATATTTGAGTCCAAATCTCATCCTCATAATTATGACCTCTTCTATTTCTACAACTTCATAGGCCTATATAGGGTTTCTTTTTTCACATGAATTGTTGTCTCTTATTATCTGTGTTCCACGTTTTCTGCCATTCTTTAGCAATATCTGTAGTAATATTTAATTTACCTTTACTTACATAAGCATTAAAAGGGTAGTTCACATAAAAATTACAATTCTGTCATTTACTCATCCTCTACTAATTTCAAAACTGTTTCTGCTGAATGCAAATAAAGAGAATACAGGGCAAAAAAACAGCCACTGTATGGTTCAACAGTTCCTGTGGACTTTGGGGAAACCAGAGCACCTGGAGGAAACTCATGCGAACATGGGGAGAACACACAAACAAAAATGTCAACTGACCCAGCTGAGACTCAAACCAACGACCTTCTTACTGTGAGGCGATCAGTGCTACCTACTGCACCACTGTGATGCCTCACATGTATAATTATTTGAGGTATTAAACTGGTATTGTTGAAGAACTTCGCTTACAAATAGTTGTTATTTTTAAAATGTGTGAAAAAGCACCATTCAGATGTAGCAACTGTATTGATCTGGGCAATCAAGCATGTATTGTTATAGACACTATGCTTATTTGTCTTAAGAGATGTTAGGCAGGTCCTGTTCATGTAATATGTTCATGTAATAGTCTATCAAGTTGGTATTGGCATGAACAGCTATACCTGTCAACGGGTTTCTTATATGTTAAACGGTCCTATTCAGTTAATAATCAGGCAGCTATTAATAAAGATGACCGCACTCATTGATGATTCTTTTATTTAAATGACTATGTGACGCAGATATTTAAAATTCATTGTTGCAAACAAGTTACAGGAGTAAGTGCAGTTGTTGTTGTATGTGATGTTCACCACTGTAATTACACCATAGTGAAAAAAGAAGTCTGAGAAATGCTGTAGTTGGTGTAGGTGGAGCAGGTTAATCACGTTAAAAGTTATGCATTGTGTAGATATGAAAGTGAACTCTTGTCATTGAATTATTCTGTATAAACTGCCTATACAATAAATTTACTAGTGATGTAATTATTTTCTAATTATAAATATTTAGATGCATCACAGTATGTGATCGCTTTACTGTGTTAAAAGGAAAAGGTTTTGTCAGAGTATCTTATATATGCTTCTGTGAATGTCTATGCATATTTGTGTGCACAAACACAAGAAATAAGTAGAGAGAAAAACATCTTTAATACATACCAGGTGAATAAGAGGATTTCGGGAAAGCTGAGCTGCTCACACATGTTCTGTTCAACTAAAAAACGAAGGAAAGAAAACAAAATTGGCACAGAAACAAGTTACATTTTGATAGTTACAATTTATAAACATAAAGTGTTGACAGTCTTCCAGAAGCCAGTAATAAGCTGCATGTGCTTTAAGATAAATAAAGGACTCTAAACTCACATAAAGAACAAGTTCAGTAATAAATAAATGACTAAAACTCTGCTAATAGTTAGCTCATGTCAATATATGGACTGAACTTAACACAAATAAAACCTCAATCTGAAGTTCAGAAATTGTTTCTTTCAACGAATGATAATATATCACAGTATAACAGTATACATGTTCTATCACTATTATATAAGTGAATGTAGTTGTGTGTATTGAGACATCGGTATGGATTGAGTTTTCAAAGCTCATTTGCATCTTTACACAAAGACTTCAGCCAAGCAACTCTGAGAAACTTCTACAAAAACAACACATAACTCTTGCATTACCTTTTAACCAGGCTTGGGAAAAAAAATTAAAATGTGTTTCAAATCAAAATACCTCAACATAGGTGTATCAACATTAACTACAAAATGCAGCAGCTACAATAAAAAAAGCTTCAATCAATAGTCCTATAAAACAACAGCAACAAAACAAATGAAGATGGCTAAAGTCAACTTATTTTCCCAATACAACATTATTTCTCTAAAAACTGGTTTGTAAAGCAACTGAACCTCTCATCCTCCACAGTAATGTGTCTCCCAGACCCAGACGTCGGCTCTGCATTAGTTAACCACCAGAGGCCGACAAAGCACTTCATAAGCAATTTATCACTCGTTCCCATAAAAAGAATCCGGCAACAAATTTGGTTTAGAATAAGTTTTCACGTGCATAATAAATTAAACAAACGCGACATACATTTGCGTCGGTCGGTCCAGCTTTAAATAGCCTTCATTAATGCATTAAAACTGACCCAAATGCATACAATACATGATTTCAATTCATTAAAATATAATTTTATTTTTAATAATGAAAACTTTTTTTCCCTCGGTGTAAACTGCTGTTTGCTTTTTTTATTGTGGCTTTTTCTAAAACATTTTTTCCCAGTGCAAGTTAAAATCAAGTTCTGTATTTCGGCTGTTTAAGGTCTCACTTTGCATTGAACTTTGAACTTTTTACATTCAGAGATGTTATGTTCACACAGCTACATTACACATCAACTAAAGTTTAAAATATGATATTGCAGTGGACCACCCATTTAACTATAAAATGCAGCAGCCAAAATAAAAAAGCTTCCATCAAAAGTCAACTTATTTTCCCAATACATCTTTATTTCTCTTTAAAGCTATGGTTCGTATAGCTGCTAAACTTCCCATCCTCTGCAGTAATGTGTTTTGAGTCTTCACTGTTGTCCACTGCTCATTTGCATCTTTATACCAGCATTAATGGGGGCCAATTGAGTATTAACCAATCACATGCCAGATCAAGTAGGTCAGCAGGGTTGTATCCATATATTCTGCGTTCTTAACAGAAACTTCATTGGCTTATTTAGCTATAAGAGAACAACTTTGGAGGACAAACTACGATTGTTGGTTCCTACATTGAGATTATTACCAACAACAACATACAAAGAAAAACCCACTGATGCCATTTCTCATCCCACTTCTTCATTGAAGACTGGAAAGGTGAGTTGCACATTCTGAATTTACACTCAAATAATATCTGAATGCTAACATTATAAAATGTAAAATCTAAACATGTGCATGCATTGTTCAACAGTGTATTAAGTTTTTCAGTCATTTTAAAAGCTTCTTTACAACTATTTAGTTATGTGTTTGTTTGTTTGGTTTGGTTATAAATATTGATTTTATCCTGACAAATGGACTGTAGCCCAAATAAGTTTCAACCTATTACGTATATAAATTTATATAAAAATTTGATGTTTCCCCATTCATTACAAATACAAAACAAAAAGCAGATAAATTATAAAGTGGAAAATGAGGGAGAAATGTATCGATAAGTCATGACTCATAATTAAGAGTGAGTAGGGGGAAAAAGCTAAACAAAAAAAGACTTTTATTGTGGCATGGTGATGTGACGTCATAAGGCGGCGCCGCTCCCACACTGTGATTCAACTGGAGAAAGGTTTGTTTTAAAGCTTGTACACAGATGTAAACCAACTGATTAAAATTTCAGTGTGTTCATTTAATGTTAGATGAACCTGCTGTTGACAATATTATTTTAACCCTTTATACAAAGAACTACTATTTTACTCACTGTAAGGTCTATTGTTTGAATAAGATAGGATAAACTTTATTTGTCCCGAGAGGAAATTCTTGTCTTGTGCAAATAAGTGCTACAGCGTTGCTGTAAGCAGACAATAAAATAAATCAAACAAACTAAACAATTAAGAACATACCTAAAAAAAGATTGAATAAAGCAACAGTAAAGTGTGTGATAAGTGTTTTAGTGAAGGTTTAATTTATTAAATAGCATGATGTCACTCTATTCCAAGTATACATCAATAAAATTCTAGTTCTAGAATTTCTAGTTCTAGAGTTCTAGTTTACATCGGCTGATTTGTGGCTTTTGTTGCTTGCTCAGACTTACATAATTTCTGTTTGTTAATGACTCATATAAAAAAAACTGTTGAAGCAAGTGTTGAAATTATCTTGTTTCTGTTCATTGTTTTATTTATTTTAAACAGGACATTTTTATTGTTTTTTTAATTTTAAGCAGGATAAAGTGTCCAAACGCAGAGAAAAACTCCTGCTGAAGCGACTGATCTTCACACTGTTATAAAGATGGCGTTTATTAAAGAGGAGAGTGAAGATGTGAAGATTAAAGAAACATTCACAGTCAAACAGGAAGATCTGCAGGAACAAACAGGTTGGTTTTCATCCTCAAACACCAACTCAGTCATATGATCCTCATTCAGATATATTTTAATTATAAGAATACTAAATTAAATCCATCTTGCAGCCCTGAGTGTGCTGCCTAGTTCTCCTAAATGCACATAAGCACTCATTGAAAGACAGGAATGAGTTTCTTTCGTCACTTGTTCTCGTGTCTTTTGTTATTATTTTATGTATTATTAGTCTCCCATTTTCTCTTCCTTCTTAAGGTTATTGCTTTTTCTTGTTCTACTACTGTTTGTAAAGCTTCCTTGAACACTGGCTCTATATAAAATAAACAAAAACCATAAATTAAAAGCGTTTAACTGAGCTGACGATATTTGACCTTCAGTATTCTCACAGTGTTGCAGTGATGGTGTTAGCTTAGTACTTTCCACTTGCATATGTCCCATTGATCCCAATTCCCCTTTTTTAATTAACCTCATGGGATTAAACTTGTTTCTAGTTGTTACTAGTTCTCACAGATAGTATCTGAATTAGAATTAAATCATTATCATAATAACTAATTACCAGGGCTATTGTGTTTAAACAGGGTTTCCACGGAGTCTTAAAATGTCTTAAATTCCAAAATCAAATGTTTAGGCCTTAAAAGTCTTAAATTTACTAATATTGTGTTGTAGGTCTTAAATCTTTTTTAAACAAGTCTTCATTTGTTCATATTGTGTTAACCAGTCTGGCCAAAACCTATACAATCACCAACAATCCATCTCAATAAAACTTTAAACTTTTTTTATTCAAAAAGGTCATTTTAACTCTATTTATCATAATGGATTAAGTATTTTCCTCACAATAACATTTGTTTAAACGTGCTCCATGTATTTACTGCTGAGGACATCGACCTGGACAGAATGATGCATAGATTTAATTTGTTATAGTTTTTAAAACATTTGTAAATTTTTTTATTTTATTTTAAAGAAAGTTTATTTTGGAAAAAACGTGTGTGGATACAAGTAGAGCTTGCTTTTTTACACATTTAAAATCTTTTACTAAGAAATATCCAAAATAATAATATAATATTTTTTTTTATTATAATATATTTTTTGATAGGACAAATATAAAATCTGGGCCATTTGAAAAATTCTTTAGTCTTTTATGAGTCTAAAATTTCATTCATAATGGTCATAAAAGTCTTAAATTTAACTTGGTGAAACCTGCAGAAACCCTGGTTTAAGGTATGTCAGAAAACATGGATGCACCAATTTTAAACACGCTGAATGAAATTGACACTAAAATAATTAATCTTTATAAAACATTGTACAGTGTTCTGAACTATATGATGTGATGGGACGACGTGAGACAAAACAAACAAATAATAGTGGAACAATAACGTTTAGCAATACCAGTGGCGGATTTAGGCATGGGTAATGTGGGCGATCGCCCAGGGTGGGATTTTCCTGGGGGCGGCAAAAAAAATGTCCCCTAGTGAAAGCATTTAGATACAATTACTTTATGCAAATGTATTCATTAAGAGTGGCAATCTCAAAATAAAGACATTAGGGGCCATTTACATTTGGCATTTTTTGCACGTGCGAGTTTGTTATTCTCAATGTGCAACTGAAACATCGCTTGTGAAAGCAAACTGATGCATGCGTACAGAAAACCAGCACCTCACACATGCTCCTGTGTGAATCCCGATTGTTTGCATGAACGCTGAAAAAATAAGAGTCGCTCATGCGCCATGAAACCAAATTAACAGCCTTTTGTGCAGAAGTGTCGGCACACAGCGAGTTTTGCAAAGTTTATGTAAAGTGTATGTAATTTAATGATGGTGTTACTTTCACTAAGCATGGCTATAAAGCAGAAAGGAGGGATAAAGAGTCAGGGAGGTAGGACAGGTCTAAAGGTCTAAGACAAAAGATAATTTGGTAACACTTTACAATAACTACACACTATAAACCATTTATTATGCATTAGCAAATACTGAATTCATTATTTGTTTAGCATTATCTGTTTAGCATTAACTCTAAATTAATAAGCGTTATTAAACAGTTTATAACTGCAGCTACATATGCTGTATTCCTGACTTACAACCACATTTATAATGTGCTTAATTGTACTTTCATACTTTGTTAAGGATTAATTTCCTATTACTAAATTAAGTATGGGGAGTTAAGCGCAATGTTTATGATAAGTGGGGCGGAGTGGGCCAGAATCACGGTGGCAGAAGGTCAGATGATTGTCAGACCATTGGGAAATGTCCTTATGTCTCCCTATGGCCAGTTCGCCCTTGAGTTTTACTGTTTTCTATTGTTTATTATTCCTGGTCATTTCTCCAATAATTGTAAGTTCTAAAACAATAGCATATGAGATCAGGTCACTGCTATGATATGATTGACAATTTATGTATGTCACTGTTTGTCATTGTGCTCTGTTTATTCTGAGAGCTGAGGCTGAGTATTTGTAGAGCTTTTAACTCTTGAAATGATTAACTCCGCGTCATTCTAACACTGGATAAACAGAATCCTGTATTATCAGTAATCTCGTTCCACACTGCTCATGCTATACCTGGTGTTCATTAATAGACGTTTCACATTCGCAAACCCCGGCTTAACATTGTAATTTGTAAATTTATGTTGTTTTCCCTCTTCTAAACGCACACTGATATTTATTAATCTTCTTTTTTTTTTTTAAATCCACACCAATCGATCATTAATCATTTGTTCCATTGTTTTGCAAAGGCAACTGGTAAGTGCTATTGGACGATAATTATTTAAATGGTCTTTTCCTGGTTTAGGTATTGGTATAATAATAGCTTCTTTCTAAAAGGCTAGTATTTCTCCTAATTTGCAGATATTGTTAAACCGACAAGATGCAGAAATGCCATCTAAAAAGATGACCTACTGTTTGTCCAGTCAGGGACATTGAGTACTCTTTGCCATCTTATACGATTAGAATCTTTTGTACGAGATGGTTTTATTAAAAAGAACACATACAAGCAGTTTTTTGTTTTTTTTTTTTTATCCGGAAAAGGCCTTTGACACTACCAGAAAGTATGGTATTTTAAAAGATTTACACGAGATGGGTGTTTGAGGAAATTTGCCTAATTTTATTGCAATTTTTTTTATTCAATAGAGTTTTTCGTGTGCGTATGAAAACTATATTATCTGAATATATGCGCATATATAGCATATATGAGAATCAGGAGTGCCCCAAGAAAGTATACTATCAGTAACACTATTTAGTATTAAAATTAATAATATTGTAAATGTTAATGGGAATAATATATTTCGTAGTTTATATGTATATTATTTATGTATTTGTTATAAAGGGAAAAATATGTATACAATTAAGAGACAAATTTAAATATGTATAAATAAAATATATGACTGGTCAGTTTTAAATTTTTTAATTTTTCTAAATAAAAAAAAAACTGTATGCATGCATTTTTGTTTTTTAAGATCTATGCATTTAGATCAGGAGCTTTTTTTAGATAGAGAAACTATACAAGTTGTGAAAAAGGTAAAGTTCCTAGGAATGAGTTTTGACAATAAGTAGTGTTTTATTTCTCATATTAAAGTATTACGAAATAGATGTTTTAAAACAATTAATGTATGAACTTAATCTTAGAAAGGTAAAATAAATAAATAAATTAGGACCTCTGTAATGAAATCCAAGACTTTATATAATAATTCAAGGCTATTAAAGCCTTAATTTAAGATTATCAAATTTAAGACTTTTTCAATGCTTTTAATTGTACTCTGATTAGGTTTTGCATAAAAATACTTGTGCTTGACGCATTTGTTTCAGATTGTTATTTGCCTATTACATTCTAAATTATGTAAATTCTAGTACATTATTTTTAACTGTACCTTTACTGTATCCTCTGATGCGTTTAGGTTTCGCCGCAAAATTAGATTTTGCTGTACAACGCGCAATGCGGACCTAAAGAACCTGACTAATATTCTACCGGAACCATGCCAGCAGAGTTTGTGCATAGTCCATAAACTATAACTTCTATGTTAAGCGGCTTTGAAACAATTTACTTGGTAAAAGCACTAGATAAATAAAGACGAATTGAATTGAATCAGCTTAAATGTGTACACGTTAATGGACCAAACACAATATGATCTGATTTATTTTACATTTAACTTGCATCAAAATTACAGTGTGTGTAGCCAATGTTTCCAGTGTCTTTTCACTTTTCAGCTTTTGATGAGAGTTTTTAAGATTTAATGAAAACTGTTTTATTTATTTATTTCAGACTTAATTGAAGAGAATGAGGAGAGTAAAGAGGAGGAACATCATGTCAAAATTGAGGAAAAAACTCATTCACAGACTGATGGTAGTTTGAAAAGGGGAGACAAGAACCGTTTCATCTGCACTCAGTGTGGAAAGAGTTTTGGAAGAAAATACAATCTTAAGATTCACATGAAAATACACACTGGAGAGAAACCATTCACATGCACTCAGTGTGGGAAGAGTTTCAGCCAAAAATCAAACCTTAATCTACACATTATGATCCACACTGGAGAGAAACCATTCACATGCACTCATTGTGGGAAGAGTTTCAACCACTTATCACACCTTAATCAACACATGAGGATCCACACTGGAGAGAAACCATTCACATGCACTCAGTGTGGGAAGAGTTTCAGCCAATCATCACACCTTAACTGTCACATGAAAATACACACTGGAGAGAAACCATTCACATGCACTCAGTGTGGAAAGAGTTTCAGGCAGTCATCATCCCTTACTCTACACATGATGATCCACACTCGAGAGAAACCATTCACATGCTCTCAGTGTGGGAAGAGTTACAGCCAATCATCATACCTTAATGATCACATGATGATCCACACTGGAGAGAAACCATTCCCATGCACTCAGTGTGGAAAGAGTTTTAACAGCTCATCAAACCTTTATAAACACATGAGGAACCACACTGGAGAGAAACCATTCTCATGCACTCAGTGTGGGAAGAGTTTCAACCACTTATCAAACCTTCATCGACACATGAGGATCCACACTGGAGAGAAACCATTCACATGCCCTCAGTGTGGGAAAAGTTTCAGCCAATCTTCACACCTTAATCAACACATGATGATCCACACTGGAGAGAAACCATTCATGTCTAATCATCTTGTTTAATCCCACCCCTTTTCGCAGCGGCGTACAACAGAATTTCGCATACTCAATAGTGATAGGAAGTTCGGATCATTTTACTGACTCAGATCTTTGAGTCTCGTTCATCAAGATGAACAAATCTTTTTTCGAGTCATTTCGTTCATTTGGTAAAATTTGACAAAATATTATTAAAATGTTACGAATTGCTTTCAAACACATCTACAACTAGCCCAAAAGGTTGATCACTCGACAAATAAGTCATAAATAGAATATTTTAAGAAGAAGAAAATAATTCAATGTTTACCTGCTCTTTTGTCAATAGGTATTGTTGTCTGTTTGCTCAGCTCACCTCTTCATGTCTTCAAATGTCAGTGGCTCATTCACGTTACACTGACAGTCACATATAGTCTTAACCAAAGTACACAAGTCCGAGCCGATAGGAGATATGATAATTAGTTCACCTTTCGAGTCTTCTGGGCCGTCGAACCTTTTATCTTCTGGGCCCGGTTTTTCAAAAGTAATCCACTATGATTTTGGATAAAGGATTGGATCAAATCTTGAAAATGGGTTTTTCAAAAAAAAAAAAAAAACGGATTACATAATCGGATTAGATCACGTAATCTAATCTTGGTTTTGATCTGGATCAAACCTTTAGTTTGGGTTTTTCAGACCTTTTTTGTAGGATTTGGATCACTTTGATCCAAAAAACCTGGATTAAACTGATCCCATCAGAGGGGTGGATTTAGCGTGGATTTCATGCCAAAAATGTAATGAAAACCTAAAATATTCAACTATTAAAACTATATTTGGATCATGCAGTATCTTACGAGATATACTATTTATTCATAAGGTTTTAATTTTATTTGTTCATCTGTCAGGCTATAGTGATTATAGGCTTTAACGTATTTAGCCTTTCAGTATAGGCATACAGCAAAGTAGAAAGAGTTTGGCCTCATAAAATAATCCCCCAAACAGCTGTCAAAATTTACCAAAAACAATACATTTTATTGTTACTAATTGATATATATATATATATATATATATATATATATATATATATATATATATATATATATATATATATATATATATATACATCACAATGGAAAATATTTTTGTGTTTAGAATAGCATTAGTGATGCATGCAATGATTACAGAATAACAAAAAAAATGCAAAGAATGGCAATGCCTGATTTTTTAAATCCCTTTCAACAATTGCAAAAAGAGACAGAAGTTTAGCTTCAACTGGCAAAAGAACAACTGACTCTGACCAAACTGCAGTAAATCAAGACCACACTTGAGATCTGCCTCCTAAAGAATACGCTCAGACAAGCTGCTCCCTCCACATTAGATGAGGAAGTCTGACATTATTGTGGAGGTTTCAACATTGTCTTTTTTTTATTCAATACATCTATATTTGAAACTTATTATAAATATCCTCAATGTACAGTGTTGTAGATCTCAGATGAGCAGACTGCTGGAAGAGGATGGGGTGGGGTTTTTCTTGCTTTTATTATTTATTATTATAATTATTTTATTAATTATAAAATTTTCTTAGTTTTCATTTCAAATAAAAATAAAGTTATATTTACCCAACACTGGCTATTCTACTTGTTGCTCTTTACATAGGCCTATCTATCCATCTACATTGTGATTGAGCAGTGGTAATCCAGATTTAGTGATCCTGAAAAGTTCCTATCTGGATCAGAATGATCCAATCCAATGTTGCTTTGAAAAACTGGCTCAAAAAGTAAGCTGGATTACGTGACCACAGATTGCAAAAACAGGATTACTAAATCTGGATCAATTTTACCTGGATTAAACCTTTTGAAAAACCGGGCCCTGGTTCTTGAGTCGTTCGTTCATTATGTGACAGAATGACTCCAACTTGAGGACTTGAGAGGTGAACAGATCAATTCTTTTTCTGGCTCTAAATGCATATGATTGGCGAGGCTTTAGTCTTTCATGTGGACTTAACTCGATAGAGGACTCGAAAAATGAACTGACCTTGTCTTGCACTACACAACGTGCGCATGAGCGAATTAATTAATCTTTTAGTTCATCCGAGTCATTCATTCTTTTCACATAATGTGAAAGAAAGCATAAGAGATGAATTATTTAATAAATCAAATTGTCTTTGTGAATAGTTTTGTAACATATGATGCTGCAGGGATAGGACACTTAAACACTGTTTAATTGTTGTTTATTGTTTTATTATTATTATTATTATTATTATACCAGAAAAGCTTTTATAACAAATCAGATTACAATCACAACACTACAATAATCAAAAGAAAAACAATAATGCACATCAAGCTAGGCTTTTTAATAAATAAAAAGAAGTAAGCTTTAAATTAAATAACACGTTTGTGCCATAAAAGCTTTATATCAAATATGGCAACTCTTCCCAATAGATGTCCTTATGAAACAGCATTTTAAGTGAAAGATAATACATATAAAAAATACAAAAGCCACCACAGAGCCTAATGAGCTTAACAACTTGACTTGAGAATAGAACAGTGCATTTAAAAAAAAAAAAATTAAATAAGCTTTAAAACAACATTGTGTGGCTTTACTTGTTGGACTTGGCTTAAGGTTTGTTAGCATTCAAAAACACAAGCTCTGAATTTTTGGTAGGCTGAGTCTGTTTCTTCTTGTGTCATTAGTTGTTGTCGCAGGATAAAAGATGCTAAATGAGTAAATGCAAATGCAAACTTTCTTTATACAAATATTAGACCAATACATAAAGTCTGCATAGAAAAACATTATTAAACAAAAAATGGAGTATAAATGAACAAACTACAAATCACTTGTAATTGTAGAATTTAATTAATTTATCACCTAGCTTAGTGTTTGTTTTCTGATAGCAAGCCAGCAAATAGACAAATCAATATATTTATACTAGATATAAACCACATATCCAGTAGAAAAAAAGGTAAGAATAACTTAGTGACAATAGGACAGAACTTTTTTTTATTTCTTAGAAAATGCTTTTTAGGTACACATTGTTTGATGATTTTATGAAAAGTTTAAAATATGATCATATGATGCAACAAAAATTCAGTTTTACATAAATATTATTGACTGAGGTTCTCGTTGCAGTGTACAGTGGAACTACAGTTTAAGAATAGATATGCACATAATAGTGTAAGGATGGCTATATCTCTCCATAATATTAAAATCTGCAAACTGTTATGGAACTCCACACGAGACAAGACCATGAGAATGGTCAGGCACTAAAACAATAAACTTTCCAATGTGAGAAGAAGATCAGCTAGAAAAGCAGTTGTTCAGGTTGTCTCGATCATGCATCCTGAGCCCCCCTCTTTGCCCTGGACTTTACCTTCTCCACCAGAGCAGCTCACTCACATTTCACACAGGATCTTTAAGTTTTTAATATGGTGTATCTTGTGGCTTTATATTCATGTTTGGTGTGATTTTAAATGTCTCTGTGTGATTGATAAAGTGGTCTTAATTTCACTGTAATATTTTACAATCTCCTTTATATCAGTTAATTTGGATTTTGACTTTGATAAGATCTTTGCCAGATGCTCCATTCCAGGGAAAATGGTCTTCGCATCAACTCATGACCAGGCAAGAGTATTAGTGAAGCTTTTATTGTCTTGAACTTATGATGATTTGAGTATTTGGGCAAAGGATGCAGAAGTGTCCATGGGATCCTGTAGACTGGATACCCCATTGCAGGTTGTGAGTCTCTGAGCTCTGCATCAGGACTTATATGCTGCAATGTATTTCTACATGGTCAGGTATTCCTCTTTAACTCTTAAATGTATCTTTAAATAATTGATGTTGTACAATCTTGATTGGCTTATTTTGTTTAATTATGTGAACTGCAATGGAAAATCTTTTCCTGACAAATAAATGTAAAATTCTTGTTTAATTCTAATATATCCTGAAATCATTTAAATCCAATAGACTGTTTAGGCTGATGTTTCCGCAGCTTACGACCAGGATTAGTCATCCATTCAGGCGCAATGGATGGAGCATGGGCACAGCATTAGAGACCTGTTGATTTCTGACAATCACTGATGATATCATCTAGGGGCTAAATCAAACTTTCTTTAAGTATAAGCAAGCATGGGGCGGCCTATTATTACTTGAAGGAAATTAGCATATCTGCTAAGAATCGGAACTGGCGATGATGTGTCCGTGAGCAGATGAAACTGGCCAGCATACTGACTCTAAGCGACTTTGAGTAAACGATGAAACATTAATTGAATATAAGGATTTATTAGGTTAATCAATCTAAATTAGACCTAATCACAACCTATAAGGTAATCAGCTTGAATTAGATTAATCTAAAATGATTATAAATTGGAGTCAGATTAAAATTCAGAGCTAGAAACAAATTAAAATAAATTATAACGAACAAAAATATTTCTTTTCACATGTGCTAAAAGGCTTAAACGCATTTAACCTTCACCCTTGCTGTTAGTTCCGTCATGGGACTAATAGATGGACCCTCACATGTGTGTGTATTTATATAGTTTATAACCATAACAGTTCTACAGTTTCTTCTATTTTACTTGTTGATTTCTATTTTATTTAAATAGTGTATTTATTTTGTTAAAAAGGCCATATTATGGGTTTTTGAAAATGCCCTTCCATGTAGTGTGTAACACAGCTCTAAGTGAAGTGAAATATGCAGCTAAGGCTTAAATCTGTAAGTGTACAGTGTTTAAAACTGTTGATTCATCTATAAAAGAGTCGACTCATACTGCTTCAAATGAGTCGTCTTGATAACGAGTCATTAGGTGTTTCATGATGTTGTATCTACGAAACACAAGTAGTTGCGTGTGCAAACCCGGGAGATTTGAAACCTGCGGCCTCGCCCACTTACACAGAAAAAAAGCCACACACACACGCGCGCGCGCTGGTCGAATGTGATGTCACACTGTGCAGATGGATATTATTGAGTCTCTACCCAAAGATGAAACCTCAGCATTAGCCCAGCCTTGAGCAGTTTGAGTGCTTCTGGAAACTTCATGCTTTAGACTGGGTGTATATTACATGCCTAATAATCAATTTTTAGACTGTGTGTGTGTGTGTGTGTGTGTGTGTGTAGGCCTATTATTATTTAAAATAATTTTTTAAAATAAAATTGATTATATTATGTACAAAATATTATTCTTTATAATTATATCCAGTTACCCTAAAACTTTGCTTAAATACCATATACATTCATTAAATAAATAAAACCAAAAAGTAAATAACTGTTTGGTCTGACAAGTTTTTAGGACATATCAAATTTCAGCACAACACTAACTAACTAGTCTCACTCACACACACACACACAAACTTGTACACACTCTCACTAACACACTCACTCTTGTACATGCTCTCTCTCACACACACCTACATTCTATCTCAATTCAATTCAGAAATACTTTTTTAGTATGACTGTAAATGATACAATGTTGCCAACACAAACACATAGACATCTCACAGACACATGTACATGCTCTCACTCACAAAGATAAGCCCTCCCTCTCACACACACACTTCTACATGCTCTCTCATAAACATGTACTGGCTCTTTCTCTTACACACACTACTACATGCTGTCTTTCACTCACACACACACACATACACACACAAACAAATGTGCATTTGATACTTATTTATATAATTTTATGTGCTCATTAGGCTAACGATAGGTGGTTGCATTGTAATTATTTGGTCATGAAGGTATTAATTGTTTTAAATAGTTTTTCAGCTAATAATGTTTGTGATGTCATACATGCTACAAAAGGCTTTTGAAGCTGACAAGACGTGGAGCAACCATGACCAGAGCGTTCCAGAGAGAAGGTGTCTCTCAAAATGCAGTGGCCCAGCTCGCTGCAATTGCAGAGCTGTACTTTGCGAACAGGGAGCAATTTAACAGAATCAGCTTCACACCAGGAAAATGAACAGAGTTCGCTCAAAAGTGTAGAGACCTCATTTTTGGAGATTTTTGCATAAAGGTTGTATCAATGAAAAGGAAGGGTTCTTTTGTATGTTTCTTTGTTCAATAATGCTCCGGTTTACTGTTGGTAAAATGTAGAAGCAAAAACCTACAGCACAATAAGCTTAGCTTATAATGCCAAATATATATATATATATATATATATATATATATATATATATATATATATATATATATATATATATATATTGAAATCAGATGCAAAAACCTTTAAATTCCGACTAAATTCATTAATTTTCTTTTCAGCTTAGTCCCTTTATTAGTCTGGAGTTGCTACAATGGAATAACCAAAGAGCTTATCCAGCACCATCCATGTTTTACACAACAGATGCCCTTCCAGCTGCAATGCATCACTGGGAAACATCCAAACACACACACATATATATATTTGAGCCTACTCAATTTACCTGTACCACATGTCTTTGGATTTGTGGAGGAAACCAGAGCACCCAGAGGACACCCACACAAACACAGGGAGAACATGCAAACTCCACACAGAAATGCCACCTGACCTAGCTGAGGCTCGAGCCAACGACTTTCTTACTGAGGCAAACGTTCTACCCTCAGCGCCACCACATTGCCGGCAATTTAATTGTTATTCTAAAATTAGTTTTTTTTCAGCCTACTGTTTGAAAGATAATGAAAAAATATTTGCCACAAAAATAGTTAAATTGCAGAGCTAAGACTTAAAATATATATACATTTTAGAAAAAAATGTGTATGGTGGTGCAGTGAGTAGCATGTTCGCCTCACAGCAAGAAGGTCACTAGTTCGAGCCTAAGCTGGGTCAGTTGGTGTTTCTGTGTGGAGTTTGCATGTTCTCCCCATGTTCGTGTGGGTTTCCTCTGGGTGCTCTGGTTTCCCTGACAAATCCAAAAACATGTGATCAAGACGGCGGAAGGACCACAGCACTTTAGAGTCATGCACACCAATCAGGTAAAAACCTGTCGACTATGCATGAGCTCAGAAAATGTGATGAAGGAACGCCCAGAATTCAGGTGCTTCAAATGTGACGAAAGGGGACATTTCGCAGGGACCTGTACAGCTGTGTTGGGCCCGGATTGTAAATTGGCCCTAATACCTGCAGGGAGCTTGTCACGCTGAGTTGGCTTTGTCCGCTCAATTGACCAACGCGTACGCCTTGTTTTATCCTTGCACGCCTAACTTCGCTGGTGAAAGCGCTTGTGGGGTTTCTGTAGTGTAGTGGTCATCACGTTCGCCTAATACGCGAAAGGTCCTCAGTTCGAAACCGAGCAGAAACAGTGCTCTTCTTTTGGCGAGAAAATAATAGCATCCACTGCCACACCAGCAATGATCGTCGACAGGCACCCAATCAAAAAGGGTTATCAGCTCGATTTGCCTGAAGGTTTCCGTAGTGTAGTGGTTATCACGTTCGCCTCACACGCGAAAGGTTCGAAACCGAGCAGAAACAGTGCTCTTCTTTTGGCGAGAAAATAATAGCATCCACTGCCGCACCAGCAATGATCGTCGACAGGCACCCAATCAAAAAGGGTTATCAGCTCAATTTGCCTGAAGAGGGTTATCAGCTCGATTTGCCTGAAGGTTTCCGTAGTGTAGTGGTTATCACGTTCGCCTCACACGCGAAAGGTCCCCAGGTCCCCAACCTCTGGCTTTTATGACAATTGTCAAATCAGGCTTCTGTTGAGTACTGACGTTCACTGAAAACATTCTTTCTGCAGAGCGGTGTGAGGCTAGAAGTTTGAATTCAGCTCAGTGTTTACCGCCCCTCGCGGTGTCGCAAACTTGCGTAGAATCTGATTTCTTTTAGCTTTGTGTTGTGCATGAGCAGGTGGCCAGTGCGTTTGCTGGCCCTTCACGGTGCAGACCGTACAAGACAGCTCTATACAAAAAGACTATAAATACTTGAAGCAGCACTGGCCTATTGGTTTCCGTAGTTTAGTGTTTATCATGTTTGCATTACACGCTAAAGGTCTCCTGTTCGAAACTGGGCGGAAGCATACAATTAGCGGACACTTTTGTCCAAAGCGACATACAATAGTGGAGATATTCAACAAGACGAGGCAATGCATACGAAAAAGGGCTATTTATTCCAAGTAATTTGTTTGTGCTCAGAGAATTTAGTGCTGGAGTAGGAGTTTCGTTTTCTTTAGAGAGAGGGATATTCACCGGGGTTCGGGTGTACTCTGAAGAGATGGGTGTTAGCTGTCGTTTGAAGGACACCAGTGTATCCGTAATCCGAGTGGGAATGGGAAGGTGATTCCACCAGCGTAGAACATTGAATGAAAACATTGTGGAAAGTGACTTTCCGTCTCTCTGCGCTGGCACCACAAGACAGTGCTCTCACCCTAACCGGAGGCTCCTGTGGTTATCACGATGGCTTTACAAGCGGAGGGTCTCCTGTTAGCAACTGGGCGGAAACATTCAGATCTGCTTTTACGCACATTCTCAATTGGCTCTCTGCTCACTGGATGATCCACGATACAAGGGCATGGATCTGTCAAATGTCATGACTTGACGTTGTACGAGGATTTGACGAAAAAAATGCCCTGCAAACCTTAAAAAGCAACACCATCCCCGGACAATTCTTTTGATCCCCTTTCAGTGCACTTGCATTAAAGCCCGCGTGATGCGGCACTTTGTCAGTGTTACTGTATCATTCGGACATGGGGGCAGAGAGTTAAAGAATTCAGCCTGAGCGCACTGCCGCAGGCTCAGTTTGTCAGAAGTGGGATTCGAACCCACGCCTCCAGGGGAGACTGCGACCTGAACGCAGCGCCTTAGACCGCTCGGCCATCCTGACATGCAAGCTTGGCAGGAGCTGTCTCCTGGGAGCCACACCGCAGTACCGTGACATGGAATCTGGTGCTTCACAGCTTGCCCAGCTCCGGCTGTCCAGCTCATTGGCGCTGCAGGCAGCTAATCTGTGCTCGCCTCCTGGGGCTGCGCCTAGTTTCAATAGCCAACACTTGACAGCTGTCATTGCTTACGGCCACACCACCCTGAGGGGGCTATAGAGCAAACAGGAAGTGAGTTGGCAGCAGTAAGGAGAGAAAGGCTCTCCCCATTTTGTTTGTCTACCTTTTTGTTTATTGACCTTGAGTGTTTTTGTTTGTTTGTTTTCTTTTTGTCTTTAAAAACCACCTAACAGCAGCATTTTGCTGACTGAAGGGTGGTTATGTAGTGTGTTTTATTTTTAATCATGGACAGATTCCCCGGCAACGACATGGAAATGGAGGGACTTGCAAGAAAGGATGAAGAAAATGGGCTGGATAATAGACGGAGAGGTAAAGAAAATGGACTTGACAACAGACAAAGAGATAAATAAAATGAAGAGCCCGGCCAACGAAGAGGTGAGAAAGGTAAGGATAAGCAAGAGGTACAAAGAAGAGTATGCACAAAGGAAGCAACAGTAACTGTAGAAGTAGAAAATGTAAAAGATGCAAGAAGATTTGATATAACCAAAGCAGTCACGGAGCTGATTGGAGAAGGAAGAATGCTGGCGGTGAGACCCAAACAAACAAAGGGAGTATGAAGTAACAATGGAGACTAAAGATGACACCGAAATTTTAATAGACAATGGATTGACAATTAAAGGAGTGAAATCTGAAGTACGGAGGTTACAAAACAGAGACTATGTTGTTTCGTTCAAGCATCTGCCTGTTTACCTAGCAAGTGAAGAAATTTTAAGCAAGCTAGAGAGATGGGGAGTTTTCCCCATATCTAAAATGAAAAGAAGATTGTATCCTGGCACAAACATAGAAGATGGAACAAGGTTTGTAAAAAACAGATTTCCGGAAGAGATGGTCTCCTTACCATACAGTACCAAAATCGAGACGGCGGAAGCGCCACAGCACTTTAGAGTCATGCACACCAATCAGGTAAAAACCTGTCGACTATGCATGAGCTCAGAAAATGTGATGAAGGAACGCCCAGAATTCAGGTGCTTCAGATGTGACGAAAGGGGACATTTCGCAAGGACCTGTACAGCTGTGTCGGGCCCGGATTGTAAATTGGCCCTAATACCTGCAGGGAGCTTGTCACGCTGAGTTGGCTTTGTCCGCTCGATCGACCAACGCGTACGCCTTGTTTTATCCTTGCAGGCCTAACTTCGCTGGTGAAAGCGCTTGTGGGGTTTCTGTAGTGTAGTGGTCATCACGTTCGCCTAACACGCGAAAGGTCCTCGGTTCGAAACCGAGCAGAAACAGTGCTCTTCTTTTGGCGAGAAAATAATAGCATCCACTGCCGCACCAGCAATGATCGTCGACAGGCACCCAATCAAAAAGGGTTATCAGCTCGATTTGCCTGAAGGTTTCCGTAGTGTAGTGGTTATCACGTTCGCCTCACACGCGAAAGGTCCCCAGTTCGAAACTGGGCGGAAACAACCTCTGGCTTTTATGACAATTGTCAAATCAGGCTTCTGTTGAGTACTGACGTTCACTGAAAACATTCTTTCTGCAGAGCGGTGTGAGGCTAGAAGTTTGAATTCAGCTCAGTGTTTACCGCCCCTCGCGGTGTCGCAAACTTGCGTAGAATCTGATTTCTTTTAGCTTTGTGTTGTGCATGAGCAGGTGGCCAGTGCGTTTGCTGGCCCTTCACGGTGCAGACCGTACAAGACAGCTCTATACAAAAAGACTATAAATACTTGAAGCAGCACTGGCCTATTGGTTTCCGTAGTGTAGTGTTTATCATGTTTGCATTACACGCTAAAGGTCTCCTGTTCGAAACTGGGCGGAAGCATACAATTAGCGGACACTTTTGTCCAAAGCGACATACAATAGTGGAGATATTCAACAAGACGAGGCAATGCATACGAAAAAGGGCTATTTATTCCAAGTAATTTGTTTGTGCTCAGAGAATTTAGTGCTGGAGTAGGAGTTTCGTTTTCTTTAGAGAGAGGGATATTCACCGGGGTTCGGGTGTACTCTGAAGAGATGGGTGTTAGCTGTCGTTTGAAGGACACCAGTGTATCCGTAATCCGAGTGGGAATGGGAAGGTGATTCCACCAGCGTAGAACATTGAATGAAAACATTGTGGAAAGTGACTTTCCGTCTCTCTGCGCTGGCACCACAAGACAGTGCTCTCACCCTAACCGGAGGCTCCTGTGGTTATCACGATGGCTTTACAAGCGGAGGGTCTCCTGTTAGCAACTGGGCGGAAACATTCAGATCTGCTTTTACGCACATTCTCAATTGGCTCTCTGCTCACTGGATGATCCACGATACAAGGGCATGGATCTGTCAAATGTCATGACTTGACGTTGTACGAGGATTTGACGAAAAAAATGCCCTGCAAACCTTAAAAAGCAACACCATCCCCGGACAATTCTTTTGATCCCCTTTCAGTGCACTTGCATTAAAGCCCGCGTGATGCGGCACTTTGTCAGTGTTACTGTATCATTCGGACATGGGGGCAGAGAGTTAAAGAATTCAGCCTGAGCGCACTGCCGCAGGCTCGGTTTGTCAGAAGTGGGATTCGAACCCACGCCTCCAGGGGAGACTGCGACCTGAACGCAGCGCCTTAGACCGCTCGGCCATCCTGACATGCAAGCTTGGCAGGAGCTGTCTCCTGGGAGCCACACCGCAGTACCGTGACATGGAATCTGGTGCTTCACAGCTTGCCCAGCTCCGGCTGTCCAGCTCATTGGCGCTGCAGGCAGCTAATCTGTGCTCGCCTCCTGGGGCTGCGCCTAGTTTCAATAGCCAACACTTGACAGCTGTCATTGCTTACGGCCACACCACCCTGAGGGGGCTATAGAGCAAACAGGAAGTGAGTTGGCAGCAGTAAGGAGAGAAAGGCTCTCCCCATTTTGTTTGTCTACCTTTTTGTTTATTGACCTTGAGTGTTTTTGTTTGTTTGTTTTCTTTTTGTCTTTAAAAACCACCTAACAGCAGCATTTTGCTGACTGAAGGGTGGTTATGTAGTGTGTTTTATTTTTAATCATGGACAGATTCCCCGGCAACGACATGGAAATGGAGGGACTTGCAAGAAAGGATGAAGAAAATGGGCTGGATAATAGACGGAGAGGTAAAGAAAATGGACTTGACAACAGACAAAGAGATAAATAAAATGAAGAGCCCGGCCAACGAAGAGGTGAGAAAGGTAAGGATAAGCAAGAGGTACAAAGAAGAGTATGCACAAAGGAAGCAACAGTAACTGTAGAAGTAGAAAATGTAAAAGATGCAAGAAGATTTGATATAACCAAAGCAGTCACGGAGCTGATTGGAGAAGGAAGAATGCTGGCGGTGAGACCCAAACAAACAAAGGGAGTATGAAGTAACAATGGAGACTGAAGATGACACCGAAATTTTAATAGACAATGGATTGACAATTAAAGGAGTGAAATCTGAAGTACGGAGGTTACAAAACAGAGACTATGTTGTTTCGTTCAAGCATCTGCCTGTTTACCTAGCAAGTGAAGAAATTTTAAGCAAGCTAGAGAGATGGGGAGTTTTCCCCATATCTAAAATGAAAAGAAGATTGTATCCTGGCACAAACATAGAAGATGGAACAAGGTTTGTAAAAAACAGATTTCCGGAAGAGATGGTCTCCTTACCATACAGTACCAAAATCGAGACGGCGGAAGCGCCACAGCACTTTAGAGTCATGCACACCAATCAGGTAAAAACCTGTCGACTATGCATGAGCTCAGAAAATGTGATGAAGGAACGCCCAGAATTCAGGTGCTTCAGATGTGACGAAAGGGGACATTTCGCAAGGACCTGTACAGCTGTGTCGGGCCCGGATTGTAAATTGGCCCTAATACCTGCAGGGAGCTTGTCACGCTGAGTTGGCTTTGTCCGCTCGATCGACCAACGCGTACGCCTTGTTTTATCCTTGCAGGCCTAACTTCGCTGGTGAAAGCGCTTGTGGGGTTTCTGTAGTGTAGTGGTCATCACGTTCGCCTAACACGCGAAAGGTCCTCGGTTCGAAACCGAGCAGAAACAGTGCTCTTCTTTTGGCGAGAAAATAATAGCATCCACTGCCGCACCAGCAATGATCGTCGACAGGCACCCAATCAAAAAGGGTTATCAGCTCGATTTGCCTGAAGGTTTCCGTAGTGTAGTGGTTATCACGTTCGCCTCACACGCGAAAGGTCCCCAGTTCGAAACTGGGCGGAAACAACCTCTGGCTTTTATGACAATTGTCAAATCAGGCTTCTGTTGAGTACTGACGTTCACTGAAAACATTCTTTCTGCAGAGCGGTGTGAGGCTAGAAGTTTGAATTCAGCTCAGTGTTTACCGCCCCTCGCGGTGTCGCAAACTTGCGTAGAATCTGATTTCTTTTAGCTTTGTGTTGTGCATGAGCAGGTGGCCAGTGCGTTTGCTGGCCCTTCACGGTGCAGACCGTACAAGACAGCTCTATACAAAAAGACTATAAATACTTGAAGCAGCACTGGCCTATTGGTTTCCGTAGTGTAGTGTTTATCATGTTTGCATTACACGCTAAAGGTCTCCTGTTCGAAACTGGGCGGAAGCATACAATTAGCGGACACTTTTGTCCAAAGCGACATACAATAGTGGAGATATTCAACAAGACGAGGCAATGCATACGAAAAAGGGCTATTTATTCCAAGTAATTTGTTTGTGCTCAGAGAATTTAGTGCTGGAGTAGGAGTTTCGTTTTCTTTAGAGAGAGGGATATTCACCGGGGTTCGGGTGTACTCTGAAGAGATGGGTGTTAGCTGTCGTTTGAAGGACACCAGTGTATCCGTAATCCGAGTGGGAATGGGAAGGTGATTCCACCAGCGTAGAACATTGAATGAAAACATTGTCGAAAGTGACTTTCCGTCTCTCTGCGCTGGCACCACAAGACAGTGCTCTCACCCTAACCGGAGGCTCCTGTGGTTATCACGATGGCTTTACAAGCGGAGGGTCTCCTGTTAGCAACTGGGCGGAAACATTCAGATCTGCTTTTACGCACATTCTCAATTGGCTCTCTGCTCACTGGATGATCCACGATACAAGGGCATGGATCTGTCAAATGTCATGACTTGACGTTGTACGAGGATTTGACGAAAAAAATGCCCTGCAAACCTTAAAAAGCAACACCATCCCCGGACAATTCTTTTGATCCCCTTTCAGTGCACTTGCATTAAAGCCCGCGTGATGCGGCACTTTGTCAGTGTTACTGTATCATTCGGACATGGGGGCAGAGAGTTAAAGAATTCAGCCTGAGCGCACTGCCGCAGGCTCGGTTTGTCAGAAGTGGGATTCGAACCCACGCCTCCAGGGGAGACTGCGACCTGAACGCAGCGCCTTAGACCGCTCGGCCATCCTGACATGCAAGCTTGGCAGGAGCTGTCTCCTGGGAGCCACACCGCAGTACCGTGACATGGAATCTGGTGCTTCACAGCTTGCCCAGCTCCGGCTGTCCAGCTCATTGGCTCCTGGGTGCTCGCCTCCTGGGGCTGCGCCTAGTTTCAATAGCCAACACTTGACAGCTGTCATTGCTTACGGCCACACCACCCTGAGGGGGCTATAGAGCAAACAGGAAGTGAGTTGGCAGCAGTAAGGAGAGAAAGGCTCTCCCCATTTTGTTTGTCTACCTTTTTGTTTATTGACCTTGAGTGTTTTTGTTTGTTTGTTTTCTTTTTGTCTTTAAAAACCACCTAACAGCAGCATTTTGCTGACTGAAGGGTGGTTATGTAGTGTGTTTTATTTTTAATCATGGACAGATTCCCCGGCAACGACATGGAAATGGAGGGACTTGCAAGAAAGGATGAAGAAAATGGGCTGGATAATAGACGGAGAGGTAAAGAAAATGGACTTGACAACAGACAAAGAGATAAATAAAATGAAGAGCCCGGCCAACGAAGAGGTGAGAAAGGTAAGGATAAGCAAGAGGTACAAAGAAGAGTATGCACAAAGGAAGCAACAGTAACTGTAGAAGTAGAAAATGTAAAAGATGCAAGAAGATTTGATATAACCAAAGCAGTCACGGAGCTGATTGGAGAAGGAAGAATGCTGGCGGTGAGACCCAAACAAACAAAGGGAGTATGAAGTAACAATGGAGACTGAAGATGACACCGAAATTTTAATAGACAATGGATTGACAATTAAAGGAGTGAAATCTGAAGTACGGAGGTTACAAAACAGAGACTATGTTGTTTCGTTCAAGCATCTGCCTGTTTACCTAGCAAGTGAAGAAATTTTAAGCAAGCTAGAGAGATGGGGAGTTTTCCCCATATCTAAAATGAAAAGAAGATTGTATCCTGGCACAAACATAGAAGATGGAACAAGGTTTGTAAAAAACAGATTTCCGGAAGAGATGGTCTCCTTACCATACAGTACCAAAATCGAGACGGCGGAAGCGCCACAGCACTTTAGAGTCATGCACACCAATCAGGTAAAAACCTGTCGACTATGCATGAGCTCAGAAAATGTGATGAAGGAACGCCCAGAATTCAGGTGCTTCAGATGTGACGAAAGGGGACATTTCGCAAGGACCTGTACAGCTGTGTCGGGCCCGGATTGTAAATTGGCCCTAATACCTGCAGGGAGCTTGTCACGCTGAGTTGGCTTTGTCCGCTCGATCGACCAACGCGTACGCCTTGTTTTATCCTTGCAGGCCTAACTTCGCTGGTGAAAGCGCTTGTGGGGTTTCTGTAGTGTAGTGGTCATCACGTTCGCCTAACACGCGAAAGGTCCTCGGTTCGAAACCGAGCAGAAACAGTGCTCTTCTTTTGGCGAGAAAATAATAGCATCCACTGCCGCACCAGCAATGATCGTCGACAGGCACCCAATCAAAAAGGGTTATCAGCTCGATTTGCCTGAAGGTTTCCGTAGTGTAGTGGTTATCACGTTCGCCTCACACGCGAAAGGTCCCCAGTTCGAAACTGGGCGGAAACAACCTCTGGCTTTTATGACAATTGTCAAATCAGGCTTCTGTTGAGTACTGACGTTCACTGAAAACATTCTTTCTGCAGAGCGGTGTGAGGCTAGAAGTTTGAATTCAGCTCAGTGTTTACCGCCCCTCGCGGTGTCGCAAACTTGCGTAGAATCTGATTTCTTTTAGCTTTGTGTTGTGCATGAGCAGGTGGCCAGTGCGTTTGCTGGCCCTTCACGGTGCAGACCGTACAAGACAGCTCTATACAAAAAGACTATAAATACTTGAAGCAGCACTGGCCTATTGGTTTCCGTAGTGTAGTGTTTATCATGTTTGCATTACACGCTAAAGGTCTCCTGTTCGAAACTGGGCGGAAGCATACAATTAGCGGACACTTTTGTCCAAAGCGACATACAATAGTGGAGATATTCAACAAGACGAGGCAATGCATACGAAAAAGGGCTATTTATTCCAAGTAATTTGTTTGTGCTCAGAGAATTTAGTGCTGGAGTAGGAGTTTCGTTTTCTTTAGAGAGAGGGATATTCACCGGGGTTCGGGTGTACTCTGAAGAGATGGGTGTTAGCTGTCGTTTGAAGGACACCAGTGTATCCGTAATCCGAGTGGGAATGGGAAGGTGATTCCACCAGCGTAGAACATTGAATGAAAACATTGTGGAAAGTGACTTTCCGTCTCTCTGCGCTGGCACCACAAGACAGTGCTCTCACCCTAACCGGAGGCTCCTGTGGTTATCACGATGGCTTTACAAGCGGAGGGTCTCCTGTTAGCAACTGGGCGGAAACATTCAGATCTGCTTTTACGCACATTCTCAATTGGCTCTCTGCTCACTGGATGATCCACGATACAAGGGCATGGATCTGTCAAATGTCATGACTTGACGTTGTACGAGGATTTGACGAAAAAAATGCCCTGCAAACCTTAAAAAGCAACACCATCCCCGGACAATTCTTTTGATCCCCTTTCAGTGCACTTGCATTAAAGCCCGCGTGATGCGGCACTTTGTCAGTGTTACTGTATCATTCGGACATGGGGGCAGAGAGTTAAAGAATTCAGCCTGAGCGCACTGCCGCAGGCTCGGTTTGTCAGAAGTGGGATTCGAACCCACGCCTCCAGGGGAGACTGCGACCTGAACGCAGCGCCTTAGACCGCTCGGCCATCCTGACATGCAAGCTTGGCAGGAGCTGTCTCCTGGGAGCCACACCGCAGTACCGTGACATGGAATCTGGTGCTTCACAGCTTGCCCAGCTCCGGCTGTCCAGCTCATTGGCGCTGCAGGCAGCTAATCTGTGCTCGCCTCCTGGGGCTGCGCCTAGTTTCAATAGCCAACACTTGACAGCTGTCATTGCTTACGGCCACACCACCCTGAGGGGGCTATAGAGCAAACAGGAAGTGAGTTGGCAGCAGTAAGGAGAGAAAGGCTCTCCCCATTTTGTTTGTCTACCTTTTTGTTTATTGACCTTGAGTGTTTTTGTTTGTTTGTTTTCTTTTTGTCTTTAAAAACCACCTAACAGCAGCATTTTGCTGACTGAAGGGTGGTTATGTAGTGTGTTTTATTTTTAATCATGGACAGATTCCCCGGCAACGACATGGAAATGGAGGGACTTGCAAGAAAGGATGAAGAAAATGGGCTGGATAATAGACGGAGAGGTAAAGAAAATGGACTTGACAACAGACAAAGAGATAAATAAAATGAAGAGCCCGGCCAACGAAGAGGTGAGAAAGGTAAGGATAAGCAAGAGGTACAAAGAAGAGTATGCACAAAGGAAGCAACAGTAACTGTAGAAGTAGAAAATGTAAAAGATGCAAGAAGATTTGATATAACCAAAGCAGTCACGGAGCTGATTGGAGAAGGAAGAATGCTGGCGGTGAGACCCAAACAAACAAAGGGAGTATGAAGTAACAATGGAGACTGAAGATGACACCGAAATTTTAATAGACAATGGATTGACAATTAAAGGAGTGAAATCTGAAGTACGGAGGTTACAAAACAGAGACTATGTTGTTTCGTTCAAGCATCTGCCTGTTTACCTAGCAAGTGAAGAAATTTTAAGCAAGCTAGAGAGATGGGGAGTTTTCCCCATATCTAAAATGAAAAGAAGATTGTATCCTGGCACAAACATAGAAGATGGAACAAGGTTTGTAAAAAACAGATTTCCGGAAGAGATGGTCTCCTTACCATACAGTACCAAAATCGAGACGGCGGAAGCGCCACAGCACTTTAGAGTCATGCACACCAATCAGGTAAAAACCTGTCGACTATGCATGAGCTCAGAAAATGTGATGAAGGAACGCCCAGAATTCAGGTGCTTCAGATGTGACGAAAGGGGACATTTCGCAAGGACCTGTACAGCTGTGTCGGGCCCGGATTGTAAATTGGCCCTAATACCTGCAGGGAGCTTGTCACGCTGAGTTGGCTTTGTCCGCTCGATCGACCAACGCGTACGCCTTGTTTTATCCTTGCAGGCCTAACTTCGCTGGTGAAAGCGCTTGTGGGGTTTCTGTAGTGTAGTGGTCATCACGTTCGCCTAACACGCGAAAGGTCCTCGGTTCGAAACCGAGCAGAAACAGTGCTCTTCTTTTGGCGAGAAAATAATAGCATCCACTGCAGCACCAGCAATGATCGTCGACAGGCACCCAATCAAAAAGGGTTATCAGCTCGATTTGCCTGAAGGTTTCCGTAGTGTAGTGGTTATCACGTTCGCCTCACACGCGAAAGGTCCCCAGTTCGAAACTGGGCGGAAACAACCTCTGGCTTTTATGACAATTGTCAAATCAGGCTTCTGTTGAGTACTGACGTTCACTGAAAACATTCTTTCTGCAGAGCGGTGTGAGGCTAGAAGTTTGAATTCAGCTCAGTGTTTACCGCCCCTCGCGGTGTCGCAAACTTGCGTAGAATCTGATTTCTTTTAGCTTTGTGTTGTGCATGAGCAGGTGGCCAGTGCGTTTGCTGGCCCTTCACGGTGCAGACCGTACAAGACAGCTCTATACAAAAAGACTATAAATACTTGAAGCAGCACTGGCCTATTGGTTTCCGTAGTGTAGTGTTTATCATGTTTGCATTACACGCTAAAGGTCTCCTGTTCGAAACTGGGCGGAAGCATACAATTAGCGGACACTTTTGTCCAAAGCGACATACAATAGTGGAGATATTCAACAAGACGAGGCAATGCATACGAAAAAGGGCTATTTATTCCAAGTAATTTGTTTGTGCTCAGAGAATTTAGTGCTGGAGTAGGAGTTTCGTTTTCTTTAGAGAGAGGGATATTCACCGGGGTTCGGGTGTACTCTGAAGAGATGGGTGTTAGCTGTCGTTTGAAGGACACCAGTGTATCCGTAATCCGAGTGGGAATGGGAAGGTGATTCCACCAGCGTAGAACATTGAATGAAAACATTGTGGAAAGTGACTTTCCGTCTCTCTGCGCTGGCACCACAAGACAGTGCTCTCACCCTAACCGGAGGCTCCTGTGGTTATCACGATGGCTTTACAAGCGGAGGGTCTCCTGTTAGCAACTGGGCGGAAACATTCAGATCTGCTTTTACGCACATTCTCAATTGGCTCTCTGCTCACTGGATGATCCACGATACAAGGGCATGGATCTGTCAAATGTCATGACTTGACGTTGTACGAGGATTTGACGAAAAAAATGCCCTGCAAACCTTAAAAAGCAACACCATCCCCGGACAATTCTTTTGATCCCCTTTCAGTGCACTTGCATTAAAGCCCGCGTGATGCGGCACTTTGTCAGTGTTACTGTATCATTCGGACATGGGGGCAGAGAGTTAAAGAATTCAGCCTGAGCGCACTGCCGCAGGCTCGGTTTGTCAGAAGTGGGATTCGAACCCACGCCTCCAGGGGAGACTGCGACCTGAACGCAGCGCCTTAGACCGCTCGGCCATCCTGACATGCAAGCTTGGCAGGAGCTGTCTCCTGGGAGCCACACCGCAGTACCGTGACATGGAATCTGGTGCTTCACAGCTTGCCCAGCTCCGGCTGTCCAGCTCATTGGCGCTGCAGGCAGCTAATCTGTGCTCGCCTCCTGGGGCTGCGCCTAGTTTCAATAGCCAACACTTGACAGCTGTCATTGCTTACGGCCACACCACCCTGAGGGGGCTATAGAGCAAACAGGAAGTGAGTTGGCAGCAGTAAGGAGAGAAAGGCTCTCCCCATTTTGTTTGTCTACCTTTTTGTTTATTGACCTTGAGTGTTTTTGTTTGTTTGTTTTCTTTTTGTCTTTAAAAACCACCTAATAGCAGCATTTTGCTGACTGAAGGGTGGTTATGTAGTGTGTTTTATTTTTAATCATGGACAGATTCCCCGGCAACGACATGGAAATGGAGGGACTTGCAAGAAAGGATGAAGAAAATGGGCTGGATAATAGACGGAGAGGTAAAGAAAATGGACTTGACAACAGACAAAGAGATAAATAAAATGAAGAGCCCGGCCAACGAAGAGGTGAGAAAGGTAAGGATAAGCAAGAGGTACAAAGAAGAGTATGCACAAAGGAAGCAACAGTAACTGTAGAAGTAGAAAATGTAAAAGATGCAAAGAGGATTTGATATAACCAAAGCAGTCACGGAGCTGATTGGAGAAGGAAGAATGCTGGCGGTGAGACCCAAACAAACAAAGGGAGTATGAAGTAACAATGGAGACTGAAGATGACACCGAAATTTTAATAGACAATGGATTGACAATTAAAGGAGTGAAATCTGAAGTACGGAGGTTACAAAACAGAGACTATGTTGTTTCGTTCAAGCATCTGCCTGTTTACCTAGCAAGTGAAGAAATTTTAAGCAAGCTAGAGAGATGGGGAGTTTTCCCCATATCTAAAATGAAAAGAAGATTGTATCCTGGCACAAACATAGAAGATGGAACAAGGTTTGTAAAAAACAGATTTCCGGAAGAGATGGTCTCCTTACCATACAGTACCAAAATCGAGACGGCGGAAGCGCCACAGCACTTTAGAGTCATGCACACCAATCAGGTAAAAACCTGTCGACTATGCATGAGCTCAGAAAATGTGATGAAGGAACGCCCAGAATTCAGGTGCTTCAGATGTGACGAAAGGGGACATTTCGCAAGGACCTGTACAGCTGTGTCGGGCCCGGATTGTAAATTGGCCCTAATACCTGCAGGGAGCTTGTCACGCTGAGTTGGCTTTGTCCGCTCGATCGACCAACGCGTACGCCTTGTTTTATCCTTGCAGGCCTAACTTCGCTGGTGAAAGCGCTTGTGGGGTTTCTGTAGTGTAGTGGTCATCACGTTCGCCTAACACGCGAAAGGTCCTCGGTTCGAAACCGAGCAGAAACAGTGCTCTTCTTTTGGCGAGAAAATAATAGCATCCACTGCCGCACCAGCAATGATCGTCGACAGGCACCCAATCAAAAAGGGTTATCAGCTCGATTTGCCTGAAGGTTTCCGTAGTGTAGTGGTTATCACGTTCGCCTCACACGCGAAAGGTCCCCAGTTCGAAACTGGGCGGAAACAACCTCTGGCTTTTATGACAATTGTCAAATCAGGCTTCTGTTGAGTACTGACGTTCACTGAAAACATTCTTTCTGCAGAGCGGTGTGAGGCTAGAAGTTTGAATTCAGCTCAGTGTTTACCGCCCCTCGCGGTGTCGCAAACTTGCGTAGAATCTGATTTCTTTTAGCTTTGTGTTGTGCATGAGCAGGTGGCCAGTGCGTTTGCTGGCCCTTCACGGTGCAGACCGTACAAGACAGCTCTATACAAAAAGACTATAAATACTTGAAGCAGCACTGGCCTATTGGTTTCCGTAGTGTAGTGTTTATCATGTTTGCATTACACGCTAAAGGTCTCCTGTTCGAAACTGGGCGGAAGCATACAATTAGCGGACACTTTTGTCCAAAGCGACATACAATAGTGGAGATATTCAACAAGACGAGGCAATGCATACGAAAAAGGGCTATTTATTCCAAGTAATTTGTTTGTGCTCAGAGAATTTAGTGCTGGAGTAGGAGTTTCGTTTTCTTTAGAGAGAGGGATATTCACCGGGGTTCGGGTGTACTCTGAAGAGATGGGTGTTAGCTGTCGTTTGAAGGACACCAGTGTATCCGTAATCCGAGTGGGAATGGGAAGGTGATTCCACCAGCGTAGAACATTGAATGAAAACATTGTGGAAAGTGACTTTCCGTCTCTCTGCGCTGGCACCACAAGACAGTGCTCTCACCCTAACCGGAGGCTCCTGTGGTTATCACGATGGCTTTACAAGCGGAGGGTCTCCTGTTAGCAACTGGGCGGAAACATTCAGATCTGCTTTTACGCACATTCTCAATTGGCTCTCTGCTCACTGGATGATCCACGATACAAGGGCATGGATCTGTCAAATGTCATGACTTGACGTTGTACGAGGATTTGACGAAAAAAATGCCCTGCAAACCTTAAAAAGCAACACCATCCCCGGACAATTCTTTTGATCCCCTTTCAGTGCACTTGCATTAAAGCCCGCGTGATGCGGCACTTTGTCAGTGTTACTGTATCATTCGGACATGGGGGCAGAGAGTTAAAGAATTCAGCCTGAGCGCACTGCCGCAGGCTCGGTTTGTCAGAAGTGGGATTCGAACCCACGCCTCCAGGGGAGACTGCGACCTGAACGCAGCGCCTTAGACCGCTCGGCCATCCTGACATGCAAGCTTGGCAGGAGCTGTCTCCTGGGAGCCACACCGCAGTACCGTGACATGGAATCTGGTGCTTCACAGCTTGCCCAGCTCCGGCTGTCCAGCTCATTGGCGCTGCAGGCAGCTAATCTGTGCTCGCCTCCTGGGGCTGCGCCTAGTTTCAATAGCCAACACTTGACAGCTGTCATTGCTTACGGCCACACCACCCTGAGGGGGCTATAGAGCAAACAGGAAGTGAGTTGGCAGCAGTAAGGAGAGAAAGGCTCTCCCCATTTTGTTTGTCTACCTTTTTGTTTATTGACCTTGAGTGTTTTTGTTTGTTTGTTTTCTTTTTGTCTTTAAAAACCACCTAACAGCAGCATTTTGCTGACTGAAGGGTGGTTATGTAGTGTGTTTTATTTTTAATCATGGACAGATTCCCCGGCAACGACATGGAAATGGAGGGACTTGCAAGAAAGGATGAAGAAAATGGGCTGGATAATAGACGGAGAGGTAAAGAAAATGGACTTGACAACAGACAAAGAGATAAATAAAATGAAGAGCCCGGCCAACGAAGAGGTGAGAAAGGTAAGGATAAGCAAGCGGTACAAAGAAGAGTATGCACACAGGAAGCAACAGTAACTGTAGAAGTAGAAAATGTAAAAGATGCAAGAAGATTTGATATAACCAAAGCAGTCACGGAGCTGATTGGAGAAGGAAGAATGCTGGCGGTGAGACCCAAACAAACAAAGGGAGTATGAAGTAACAATGGAGACTGAAGATGACACCGAAATTTTAATAGACAATGGATTGACAATTAAAGGAGTGAAATCTGAAGTACGGAGGTTACAAAACAGAGACTATGTTGTTTCGTTCAAGCATCTGCCTGTTTACCTAGCAAGTGAAGAAATTTTAAGCAAGCTAGAGAGATGGGGAGTTTTCCCCATATCTAAAATGAAAAGAAGATTGTATCCTGGCACAAACATAGAAGATGGAACAAGGTTTGTAAAAAACAGATTTCCGGAAGAGATGGTCTCCTTACCATACAGTACCAAAATCGAGACGGCGGAAGCGCCACAGCACTTTAGAGTCATGCACACCAATCAGGTAAAAACCTGTCGACTATGCATGAGCTCAGAAAATGTGATGAAGGAACGCCCAGAATTCAGGTGCTTCAGATGTGACGAAAGGGGACATTTCGCAAGGACCTGTACAGCTGTGTCGGGCCCGGATTGTAAATTGGCCCTAATACCTGCAGGGAGCTTGTCACGCTGAGTTGGCTTTGTCCGCTCGATCGACCAACGCGTACGCCTTGTTTTATCCTTGCAGGCCTAACTTCGCTGGTGAAAGCGCTTGTGGGGTTTCTGTAGTGTAGTGGTCATCACGTTCGCCTAACACGCGAAAGGTCCTCGGTTCGAAACCGAGCAGAAACAGTGCTCTTCTTTTGGCGAGAAAATAATAGCATCCACTGCCGCACCAGCAATGATCGTCGACAGGCACCCAATCAAAAAGGGTTATCAGCTCGATTTGCCTGAAGGTTTCCGTAGTGTAGTGGTTATCACGTTCGCCTCACACGCGAAAGGTCCCCAGTTCGAAACTGGGCGGAAACAACCTCTGGCTTTTATGACAATTGTCAAATCAGGCTTCTGTTGAGTACTGACGTTCACTGAAAACATTCTTTCTGCAGAGCGGTGTGAGGCTAGAAGTTTGAATTCAGCTCAGTGTTTACCGCCCCTCGCGGTGTCGCAAACTTGCGTAGAATCTGATTTCTTTTAGCTTTGTGTTGTGCATGAGCAGGTGGCCAGTGCGTTTGCTGGCCCTTCACGGTGCAGACCGTACAAGACAGCTCTATACAAAAAGACTATAAATACTTGAAGCAGCACTGGCCTATTGGTTTCCGTAGTGTAGTGTTTATCATGTTTGCATTACACGCTAAAGGTCTCCTGTTCGAAACTGGGCGGAAGCATACAATTAGCGGACACTTTTGTCCAAAGCGACATACAATAGTGGAGATATTCAACAAGACGAGGCAATGCATACGAAAAAGGGCTATTTATTCCAAGTAATTTGTTTGTGCTCAGAGAATTTAGTGCTGGAGTAGGAGTTTCGTTTTCTTTAGAGAGAGGGATATTCACCGGGGTTCGGGTGTACTCTGAAGAGATGGGTGTTAGCTGTCGTTTGAAGGACACCAGTGTATCCGTAATCCGAGTGGGAATGGGAAGGTGATTCCACCAGCGTAGAACATTGAATGAAAACATTGTGGAAAGTGACTTTCCGTCTCTCTGCGCTGGCACCACAAGACAGTGCTCTCACCCTAACCGGAGGCTCCTGTGGTTATCACGATGGCTTTACAAGCGGAGGGTCTCCTGTTAGCAACTGGGCGGAAACATTCAGATCTGCTTTTACGCACATTCTCAATTGGCTCTCTGCTCACTGGATGATCCACGATACAAGGGCATGGATCTGTCAAATGTCATGACTTGACGTTGTACGAGGATTTGACGAAAAAAATGCCCTGCAAACCTTAAAAAGCAACACCATCCCCGGACAATTCTTTTGATCCCCTTTCAGTGCACTTGCATTAAAGCCCGCGTGATGCGGCACTTTGTCAGTGTTACTGTATCATTCGGACATGGGGGCAGAGAGTTAAAGAATTCAGCCTGAGCGCACTGCCGCAGGCTCGGTTTGTCAGAAGTGGGATTCGAACCCACGCCTCCAGGGGAGACTGCGACCTGAACGCAGCGCCTTAGACCGCTCGGCCATCCTGACATGCAAGCTTGGCAGGAGCTGTCTCCTGGGAGCCACACCGCAGTACCGTGACATGGAATCTGGTGCTTCACAGCTTGCCCAGCTCCGGCTGTCCAGCTCATTGGCGCTGCAGGCAGCTAATCTGTGCTCGCCTCCTGGGGCTGCGCCTAGTTTCAATAGCCAACACTTGACAGCTGTCATTGCTTACGGCCACACCACCCTGAGGGGGCTATAGAGCAAACAGGAAGTGAGTTGGCAGCAGTAAGGAGAGAAAGGCTCTCCCCATTTTGTTTGTCTACCTTTTTGTTTATTGACCTTGAGTGTTTTTGTTTGTTTGTTTTCTTTTTGTCTTTAAAAACCACCTAACAGCAGCATTTTGCTGACTGAAGGGTGGTTATGTAGTGTGTTTTATTTTTAATCATGGACAGATTCCCCGGCAACGACATGGAAATGGAGGGACTTGCAAGAAAGGATGAAGAAAATGGGCTGGATAATAGACGGAGAGGTAAAGAAAATGGACTTGACAACAGACAAAGAGATAAATAAAATGAAGAGCCCGGCCAACGAAGAGGTGAGAAAGGTAAGGATAAGCAAGCGGTACAAAGAAGAGTATGCACACAGGAAGCAACAGTAACTGTAGAAGTAGAAAATGTAAAAGATGCAAGAAGATTTGATATAACCAAAGCAGTCACGGAGCTGATTGGAGAAGGAAGAATGCTGGCGGTGAGACCCAAACAAACAAAGGGAGTATGAAGTAACAATGGAGACTGAAGATGACACCGAAATTTTAATAGACAATGGATTGACAATTAAAGGAGTGAAATCTGAAGTACGGAGGTTACAAAACAGAGACTATGTTGTTTCGTTCAAGCATCTGCCTGTTTACCTAGCAAGTGAAGAAATTTTAAGCAAGCTAGAGAGATGGGGAGTTTTCCCCATATCTAAAATGAAAAGAAGATTGTATCCTGGCACAAACATAGAAGATGGAACAAGGTTTGTAAAAAACAGATTTCCGGAAGAGATGGTCTCCTTACCATACAGTACCAAAATCGAGACGGCGGAAGCGCCACAGCACTTTAGAGTCATGCACACCAATCAGGTAAAAACCTGTCGACTATGCATGAGCTCAGAAAATGTGATGAAGGAACGCCCAGAATTCAGGTGCTTCAGATGTGACGAAAGGGGACATTTCGCAAGGACCTGTACAGCTGTGTCGGGCCCGGATTGTAAATTGGCCCTAATACCTGCAGGGAGCTTGTCACGCTGAGTTGGCTTTGTCCGCTCGATCGACCAACGCGTACGCCTTGTTTTATCCTTGCAGGCCTAACTTCGCTGGTGAAAGCGCTTGTGGGGTTTCTGTAGTGTAGTGGTCATCACGTTCGCCTAACACGCGAAAGGTCCTCGGTTCGAAACCGAGCAGAAACAGTGCTCTTCTTTTGGCGAGAAAATAATAGCATCCACTGCCGCACCAGCAATGATCGTCGACAGGCACCCAATCAAAAAGGGTTATCAGCTCGATTTGCCTGAAGGTTTCCGTAGTGTAGTGGTTATCACGTTCGCCTCACACGCGAAAGGTCCCCAGTTCGAAACTGGGCGGAAACAACCTCTGGCTTTTATGACAATTGTCAAATCAGGCTTCTGTTGAGTACTGACGTTCACTGAAAACATTCTTTCTGCAGAGCGGTGTGAGGCTAGAAGTTTGAATTCAGCTCAGTGTTTACCGCCCCTCGCGGTGTCGCAAACTTGCGTAGAATCTGATTTCTTTTAGCTTTGTGTTGTGCATGAGCAGGTGGCCAGTGCGTTTGCTGGCCCTTCACGGTGCAGACCGTACAAGACAGCTCTATACAAAAAGACTATAAATACTTGAAGCAGCACTGGCCTATTGGTTTCCGTAGTGTAGTGTTTATCATGTTTGCATTACACGCTAAAGGTCTCCTGTTCGAAACTGGGCGGAAGCATACAATTAGCGGACACTTTTGTCCAAAGCGACATACAATAGTGGAGATATTCAACAAGACGAGGCAATGCATACGAAAAAGGGCTATTTATTCCAAGTAATTTGTTTGTGCTCAGAGAATTTAGTGCTGGAGTAGGAGTTTCGTTTTCTTTAGAGAGAGGGATATTCACCGGGGTTCGGGTGTACTCTGAAGAGATGGGTGTTAGCTGTCGTTTGAAGGACACCAGTGTATCCGTAATCCGAGTGGGAATGGGAAGGTGATTCCACCAGCGTAGAACATTGAATGAAAACATTGTGGAAAGTGACTTTCCGTCTCTCTGCGCTGGCACCACAAGACAGTGCTCTCACCCTAACCGGAGGCTCCTGTGGTTATCACGATGGCTTTACAAGCGGAGGGTCTCCTGTTAGCAACTGGGCGGAAACATTCAGATCTGCTTTTACGCACATTCTCAATTGGCTCTCTGCTCACTGGATGATCCACGATACAAGGGCATGGATCTGTCAAATGTCATGACTTGACGTTGTACGAGGATTTGACGAAAAAAATGCCCTGCAAACCTTAAAAAGCAACACCATCCCCGGACAATTCTTTTGATCCCCTTTCAGTGCACTTGCATTAAAGCCCGCGTGATGCGGCACTTTGTCAGTGTTACTGTATCATTCGGACATGGGGGCAGAGAGTTAAAGAATTCAGCCTGAGCGCACTGCCGCAGGCTCGGTTTGTCAGAAGTGGGATTCGAACCCACGCCTCCAGGGGAGACTGCGACCTGAACGCAGCGCCTTAGACCGCTCGGCCATCCTGACATGCAAGCTTGGCAGGAGCTGTCTCCTGGGAGCCACACCGCAGTACCGTGACATGGAATCTGGTGCTTCACAGCTTGCCCAGCTCCGGCTGTCCAGCTCATTGGCGCTGCAGGCAGCTAATCTGTGCTCGCCTCCTGGGGCTGCGCCTAGTTTCAATAGCCAACACTTGACAGCTGTCATTGCTTACGGCCACACCACCCTGAGGGGGCTATAGAGCAAACAGGAAGTGAGTTGGCAGCAGTAAGGAGAGAAAGGCTCTCCCCATTTTGTTTGTCTACCTTTTTGTTTATTGACCTTGAGTGTTTTTGTTTGTTTGTTTTCTTTTTGTCTTTAAAAACCACCTAACAGCAGCATTTTGCTGACTGAAGGGTGGTTATGTAGTGTGTTTTATTTTTAATCATGGACAGATTCCCCGGCAACGACATGGAAATGGAGGGACTTGCAAGAAAGGATGAAGAAAATGGGCTGGATAATAGACGGAGAGGTAAAGAAAATGGACTTGACAACAGACAAAGAGATAAATAAAATGAAGAGCCCGGCCAACGAAGAGGTGAGAAAGGTAAGGATAAGCAAGAGGTACAAAGAAGAGTATGCACAAAGGAAGCAACAGTAACTGTAGAAGTAGAAAATGTAAAAGATGCAAGAAGATTTGATATAACCAAAGCAGTCACGGAGCTGATTGGAGAAGGAAGAATGCTGGCGGTGAGACCCAAACAAACAAAGGGAGTATGAAGTAACAATGGAGACTGAAGATGACACCGAAATTTTAATAGACAATGGATTGACAATTAAAGGAGTGAAATCTGAAGTACGGAGGTTACAAAACAGAGACTATGTTGTTTCGTTCAAGCATCTGCCTGTTTACCTAGCAAGTGAAGAAATTTTAAGCAAGCTAGAGAGATGGGGAGTTTTCCCCATATCTAAAATGAAAAGAAGATTGTATCCTGGCACAAACATAGAAGATGGAACAAGGTTTGTAAAAAACAGATTTCCGGAAGAGATGGTCTCCTTACCATACAGTACCAAAATCGAGACGGCGGAAGCGCCACAGCACTTTAGAGTCATGCACACCAATCAGGTAAAAACCTGTCGACTATGCATGAGCTCAGAAAATGTGATGAAGGAACGCCCAGAATTCAGGTGCTTCAGATGTGACGAAAGGGGACATTTCGCAAGGACCTGTACAGCTGTGTCGGGCCCGGATTGTAAATTGGCCCTAATACCTGCAGGGAGCTTGTCACGCTGAGTTGGCTTTGTCCGCTCGATCGACCAACGCGTACGCCTTGTTTTATCCTTGCAGGCCTAACTTCGCTGGTGAAAGCGCTTGTGGGGTTTCTGTAGTGTAGTGGTCATCACGTTCGCCTAACACGCGAAAGGTCCTCGGTTCGAAACCGAGCAGAAACAGTGCTCTTCTTTTGGCGAGAAAATAATAGCATCCACTGCCGCACCAGCAATGATCGTCGACAGGCACCCAATCAAAAAGGGTTATCAGCTCGATTTGCCTGAAGGTTTCCGTAGTGTAGTGGTTATCACGTTCGCCTCACACGCGAAAGGTCCCCAGTTCGAAACTGGGCGGAAACAACCTCTGGCTTTTATGACAATTGTCAAATCAGGCTTCTGTTGAGTACTGACGTTCACTGAAAACATTCTTTCTGCAGAGCGGTGTGAGACTAGAAGTTTGAACTCAGCTCAGTGTTTACCGCCCCTCGCGGTGTCGCAAACTTGCGTAGAATCTGATTTCTTTTAGCTTTGTGTTGTGCATGAGCAGGTGGCCAGTGCGTTTGCTGGCCCTTCACGGTGCAGACCGTACAAGACAGCTCTATACAAAAAGACTATAAATACTTGAAGCAGCACTGGCCTATTGGTTTCCGTAGTGTAGTGTTTATCATGTTTGCATTACACGCTAAAGGTCTCCTGTTCGAAACTGGGCGGAAGCATACAATTAGCGGACACTTTTGTCCAAAGCGACATACAATAGTGGAGATATTCAACAAGACGAGGCAATGCATACGAAAAAGGGCTATTTATTCCAAGTAATTTGTTTGTGCTCAGAGAATTTAGTGCTGGAGTAGGAGTTTCGTTTTCTTTAGAGAGAGGGATATTCACCGGGGTTCGGGTGTACTCTGAAGAGATGGGTGTTAGCTGTCGTTTGAAGGACACCAGTGTATCCGTAATCCGAGTGGGAATGGGAAGGTGATTCCACCAGCGTAGAACATTGAATGAAAACATTGTGGAAAGTGACTTTCCGTCTCTCTGCGCTGGCACCACAAGACAGTGCTCTCACCCTAACCGGAGGCTCCTGTGGTTATCACGATGGCTTTACAAGCGGAGGGTCTCCTGTTAGCAACTGGGCGGAAACATTCAGATCTGCTTTTACGCACATTCTCAATTGGCTCTCTGCTCACTGGATGATCCACGATACAAGGGCATGGATCTGTCAAATGTCATGACTTGACGTTGTACGAGGATTTGACGAAAAAAATGCCCTGCAAACCTTAAAAAGCAACACCATCCCCGGACAATTCTTTTGATCCCCTTTCAGTGCACTTGCATTAAAGCCCGCGTGATGCGGCACTTTGTCAGTGTTACTGTATCATTCGGACATGGGGGCAGAGAGTTAAAGAATTCAGCCTGAGCGCACTGCCGCAGGCTCGGTTTGTCAGAAGTGGGATTCGAACCCACGCCTCCAGGGGAGACTGCGACCTGAACGCAGCGCCTTAGACCGCTCGGCCATCCTGACATGCAAGCTTGGCAGGAGCTGTCTCCTGGGAGCCACACCGCAGTACCGTGACATGGAATCTGGTGCTTCACAGCTTGCCCAGCTCCGGCTGTCCAGCTCATTGGCGCTGCAGGCAGCTAATCTGTGCTCGCCTCCTGGGGCTGCGCCTAGTTTCAATAGCCAACACTTGACAGCTGTCATTGCTTACGGCCACACCACCCTGAGGGGGCTATAGAGCAAACAGGAAGTGAGTTGGCAGCAGTAAGGAGAGAAAGGCTCTCCCCATTTTGTTTGTCTACCTTTTTGTTTATTGACCTTGAGTGTTTTTGTTTGTTTGTTTTCTTTTTGTCTTTAAAAACCACCTAACAGCAGCATTTTGCTGACTGAAGGGTGGTTATGTAGTGTGTTTTATTTTTAATCATGGACAGATTCCCCGGCAACGACATGGAAATGGAGGGACTTGCAAGAAAGGATGAAGAAAATGGGCTGGATAATAGACGGAGAGGTAAAGAAAATGGACTTGACAACAGACAAAGAGATAAATAAAATGAAGAGCCCGGCCAACGAAGAGGTGAGAAAGGTAAGGATAAGCAAGAGGTACAAAGAAGAGTATGCACAAAGGAAGCAACAGTAACTGTAGAAGTAGAAAATGTAAAAGATGCAAGAAGATTTGATATAACCAAAGCAGTCACGGAGCTGATTGGAGAAGGAAGAATGCTGGCGGTGAGACCCAAACAAACAAAGGGAGTATGAAGTAACAATGGAGACTGAAGATGACACCGAAATTTTAATAGACAATGGATTGACAATTAAAGGAGTGAAATCTGAAGTACGGAGGTTACAAAACAGAGACTATGTTGTTTCGTTCAAGCATCTGCCTGTTTACCTAGCAAGTGAAGAAATTTTAAGCAAGCTAGAGAGATGGGGAGTTTTCCCCATATCTAAAATGAAAAGAAGATTGTATCCTGGCACAAACATAGAAGATGGAACAAGGTTTGTAAAAAACAGATTTCCGGAAGAGATGGTCTCCTTACCATACAGTACCAAAATCGAGACGGCGGAAGCGCCACAGCACTTTAGAGTCATGCACACCAATCAGGTAAAAACCTGTCGACTATGCATGAGCTCAGAAAATGTGATGAAGGAACGCCCAGAATTCAGGTGCTTCAGATGTGACGAAAGGGGACATTTCGCAAGGACCTGTACAGCTGTGTCGGGCCCGGATTGTAAATTGGCCCTAATACCTGCAGGGAGCTTGTCACGCTGAGTTGGCTTTGTCCGCTCGATCGACCAACGCGTACGCCTTGTTTTATCCTTGCAGGCCTAACTTCGCTGGTGAAAGCGCTTGTGGGGTTTCTGTAGTGTAGTGGTCATCACGTTCGCCTAACACGCGAAAGGTCCTCGGTTCGAAACCGAGCAGAAACAGTGCTCTTCTTTTGGCGAGAAAATAATAGCATCCACTGCCGCACCAGCAATGATCGTCGACAGGCACCCAATCAAAAAGGGTTATCAGCTCGATTTGCCTGAAGGTTTCCGTAGTGTAGTGGTTATCACGTTCGCCTCACACGCGAAAGGTCCCCAGTTCGAAACTGGGCGGAAACAACCTCTGGCTTTTATGACAATTGTCAAATCAGGCTTCTGTTGAGTACTGACGTTCACTGAAAACATTCTTTCTGCAGAGCGGTGTGAGGCTAGAAGTTTGAATTCAGCTCAGTGTTTACCGCCCCTCGCGGTGTCGCAAACTTGCGTAGAATCTGATTTCTTTTAGCTTTGTGTTGTGCATGAGCAGGTGGCCAGTGCGTTTGCTGGCCCTTCACGGTGCAGACCGTACAAGACAGCTCTATACAAAAAGACTATAAATACTTGAAGCAGCACTGGCCTATTGGTTTCCGTAGTGTAGTGTTTATCATGTTTGCATTACACGCTAAAGGTCTCCTGTTCGAAACTGGGCGGAAGCATACAATTAGCGGACACTTTTGTCCAAAGCGACATACAATAGTGGAGATATTCAACAAGACGAGGCAATGCATACGAAAAAGGGCTATTTATTCCAAGTAATTTGTTTGTGCTCAGAGAATTTAGTGCTGGAGTAGGAGTTTCGTTTTCTTTAGAGAGAGGGATATTCACCGGGGTTCGGGTGTACTCTGAAGAGATGGGTGTTAGCTGTCGTTTGAAGGACACCAGTGTATCCGTAATCCGAGTGGGAATGGGAAGGTGATTCCACCAGCGTAGAACATTGAATGAAAACATTGTGGAAAGTGACTTTCCGTCTCTCTGCGCTGGCACCACAAGACAGTGCTCTCACCCTAACCGGAGGCTCCTGTGGTTATCACGATGGCTTTACAAGCGGAGGGTCTCCTGTTAGCAACTGGGCGGAAACATTCAGATCTGCTTTTACGCACATTCTCAATTGGCTCTCTGCTCACTGGATGATCCACGATACAAGGGCATGGATCTGTCAAATGTCATGACTTGACGTTGTACGAGGATTTGACGAAAAAAATGCCCTGCAAACCTTAAAAAGCAACACCATCCCCGGACAATTCTTTTGATCCCCTTTCAGTGCACTTGCATTAAAGCCCGCGTGATGCGGCACTTTGTCAGTGTTACTGTATCATTCGGACATGGGGGCAGAGAGTTAAAGAATTCAGCCTGAGCGCACTGCCGCAGGCTCGGTTTGTCAGAAGTGGGATTCGAACCCACGCCTCCAGGGGAGACTGCGACCTGAACGCAGCGCCTTAGACCGCTCGGCCATCCTGACATGCAAGCTTGGCAGGAGCTGTCTCCTGGGAGCCACACCGCAGTACCGTGACATGGAATCTGGTGCTTCACAGCTTGCCCAGCTCCGGCTGTCCAGCTCATTGGCGCTGCAGGCAGCTAATCTGTGCTCGCCTCCTGGGGCTGCGCCTAGTTTCAATAGCCAACACTTGACAGCTGTCATTGCTTACGGCCACACCACCCTGAGGGGGCTATAGAGCAAACAGGAAGTGAGTTGGCAGCAGTAAGGAGAGAAAGGCTCTCCCCATTTTGTTTGTCTACCTTTTTGTTTATTGACCTTGAGTGTTTTTGTTTGTTTGTTTTCTTTTTGTCTTTAAAAACCACCTAACAGCAGCATTTTGCTGACTGAAGGGTGGTTATGTAGTGTGTTTTATTTTTAATCATGGACAGATTCCCCGGCAACGACATGGAAATGGAGGGACTTGCAAGAAAGGATGAAGAAAATGGGCTGGATAATAGACGGAGAGGTAAAGAAAATGGACTTGACAACAGACAAAGAGATAAATAAAATGAAGAGCCCGGCCAACGAAGAGGTGAGAAAGGTAAGGATAAGCAAGAGGTACAAAGAAGAGTATGCACAAAGGAAGCAACAGTAACTGTAGAAGTAGAAAATGTAAAAGATGCAAGAAGATTTGATATAACCAAAGCAGTCACGGAGCTGATTGGAGAAGGAAGAATGCTGGCGGTGAGACCCAAACAAACAAAGGGAGTATGAAGTAACAATGGAGACTGAAGATGACACCGAAATTTTAATAGACAATGGATTGACAATTAAAGGAGTGAAATCTGAAGTACGGAGGTTACAAAACAGAGACTATGTTGTTTCGTTCAAGCATCTGCCTGTTTACCTAGCAAGTGAAGAAATTTTAAGCAAGCTAGAGAGATGGGGAGTTTTCCCCATATCTAAAATGAAAAGAAGATTGTATCCTGGCACAAACATAGAAGATGGAACAAGGTTTGTAAAAAACAGATTTCCGGAAGAGATGGTCTCCTTACCATACAGTACCAAAATCGAGACGGCGGAAGCGCCACAGCACTTTAGAGTCATGCACACCAATCAGGTAAAAACCTGTCGACTATGCATGAGCTCAGAAAATGTGATGAAGGAACGCCCAGAATTCAGGTGCTTCAGATGTGACGAAAGGGGACATTTCGCAAGGACCTGTACAGCTGTGTCGGGCCCGGATTGTAAATTGGCCCTAATACCTGCAGGGAGCTTGTCACGCTGAGTTGGCTTTGTCCGCTCGATCGACCAACGCGTACGCCTTGTTTTATCCTTGCAGGCCTAACTTCGCTGGTGAAAGCGCTTGTGGGGTTTCTGTAGTGTAGTGGTCATCACGTTCGCCTAACACGCGAAAGGTCCTCGGTTCGAAACCGAGCAGAAACAGTGCTCTTCTTTTGGCGAGAAAATAATAGCATCCACTGCCGCACCAGCAATGATCGTCGACAGGCACCCAATCAAAAAGGGTTATCAGCTCGATTTGCCTGAAGGTTTCCGTAGTGTAGTGGTTATCACGTTCGCCTCACACGCGAAAGGTCCCCAGTTCGAAACTGGGCGGAAACAACCTCTGGCTTTTATGACAATTGTCAAATCAGGCTTCTGTTGAGTACTGACGTTCACTGAAAACATTCTTTCTGCAGAGCGGTGTGAGGCTAGAAGTTTGAATTCAGCTCAGTGTTTACCGCCCCTCGCGGTGTCGCAAACTTGCGTAGAATCTGATTTCTTTTAGCTTTGTGTTGTGCATGAGCAGGTGGCCAGTGCGTTTGCTGGCCCTTCACGGTGCAGACCGTACAAGACAGCTCTATACAAAAAGACTATAAATACTTGAAGCAGCACTGGCCTATTGGTTTCCGTAGTGTAGTGTTTATCATGTTTGCATTACACGCTAAAGGTCTCCTGTTCGAAACTGGGCGGAAGCATACAATTAGCGGACACTTTTGTCCAAAGCGACATACAATAGTGGAGATATTCAACAAGACGAGGCAATGCATACGAAAAAGGGCTATTTATTCCAAGTAATTTGTTTGTGCTCAGAGAATTTAGTGCTGGAGTAGGAGTTTCGTTTTCTTTAGAGAGAGGGATATTCACCGGGGTTCGGGTGTACTCTGAAGAGATGGGTGTTAGCTGTCGTTTGAAGGACACCAGTGTATCCGTAATCCGAGTGGGAATGGGAAGGTGATTCCACCAGCGTAGAACATTGAATGAAAACATTGTGGAAAGTGACTTTCCGTCTCTCTGCGCTGGCACCACAAGACAGTGCTCTCACCCTAACCGGAGGCTCCTGTGGTTATCACGATGGCTTTACAAGCGGAGGGTCTCCTGTTAGCAACTGGGCGGAAACATTCAGATCTGCTTTTACGCACATTCTCAATTGGCTCTCTGCTCACTGGATGATCCACGATACAAGGGCATGGATCTGTCAAATGTCATGACTTGACGTTGTACGAGGATTTGACGAAAAAAATGCCCTGCAAACCTTAAAAAGCAACACCATCCCCGGACAATTCTTTTGATCCCCTTTCAGTGCACTTGCATTAAAGCCCGCGTGATGCGGCACTTTGTCAGTGTTACTGTATCATTCGGACATGGGGGCAGAGAGTTAAAGAATTCAGCCTGAGCGCACTGCCGCAGGCTCGGTTTGTCAGAAGTGGGATTCGAACCCACGCCTCCAGGGGAGACTGCGACCTGAACGCAGCGCCTTAGACCGCTCGGCCATCCTGACATGCAAGCTTGGCAGGAGCTGTCTCCTGGGAGCCACACCGCAGTACCGTGACATGGAATCTGGTGCTTCACAGCTTGCCCAGCTCCGGCTGTCCAGCTCATTGGCGCTGCAGGCAGCTAATCTGTGCTCGCCTCCTGGGGCTGCGCCTAGTTTCAATAGCCAACACTTGACAGCTGTCATTGCTTACGGCCACACCACCCTGAGGGGGCTATAGAGCAAACAGGAAGTGAGTTGGCAGCAGTAAGGAGAGAAAGGCTCTCCCCATTTTGTTTGTCTACCTTTTTGTTTATTGACCTTGAGTGTTTTTGTTTGTTTGTTTTCTTTTTGTCTTTAAAAACCACCTAACAGCAGCATTTTGCTGACTGAAGGGTGGTTATGTAGTGTGTTTTATTTTTAATCATGGACAGATTCCCCGGCAACGACATGGAAATGGAGGGACTTGCAAGAAAGGATGAAGAAAATGGGCTGGATAATAGACGGAGAGGTAAAGAAAATGGACTTGACAACAGACAAAGAGATAAATAAAATGAAGAGCCCGGCCAACGAAGAGGTGAGAAAGGTAAGGATAAGCAAGAGGTACAAAGAAGAGTATGCACAAAGGAAGCAACAGTAACTGTAGAAGTAGAAAATGTAAAAGATGCAAGAAGATTTGATATAACCAAAGCAGTCACGGAGCTGATTGGAGAAGGAAGAATGCTGGCGGTGAGACCCAAACAAACAAAGGGAGTATGAAGTAACAATGGAGACTGAAGATGACACCGAAATTTTAATAGACAATGGATTGACAATTAAAGGAGTGAAATCTGAAGTACGGAGGTTACAAAACAGAGACTATGTTGTTTCGTTCAAGCATCTGCCTGTTTACCTAGCAAGTGAAGAAATTTTAAGCAAGCTAGAGAGATGGGGAGTTTTCCCCATATCTAAAATGAAAAGAAGATTGTATCCTGGCACAAACATAGAAGATGGAACAAGGTTTGTAAAAAACAGATTTCCGGAAGAGATGGTCTCCTTACCATACAGTACCAAAATCGAGACGGCGGAAGCGCCACAGCACTTTAGAGTCATGCACACCAATCAGGTAAAAACCTGTCGACTATGCATGAGCTCAGAAAATGTGATGAAGGAACGCCCAGAATTCAGGTGCTTCAGATGTGACGAAAGGGGACATTTCGCAAGGACCTGTACAGCTGTGTCGGGCCCGGATTGTAAATTGGCCCTAATACCTGCAGGGAGCTTGTCACGCTGAGTTGGCTTTGTCCGCTCGATTGACCAACGCGTACGCCTTGTTTTATCCTTGTTTTATGGCTCTCTGCTCACTGGATGACCCATGATACTAGGGCGTGGATCTGTCAAATGTCATGACTTGACGTTGTACGAGGATTTGACGAAAAAATTCCCTGCAAACCTTAAACCACAGACGTCTGCAAAAGATTGCAGTTCTTGAAACAAAGTTACCTCTGATCCGAGCAGAAGCGTTCGCTTACTTAATGGCAGAAAAAATTATGACCTTTCACACAGTCTACATTCGTTCTGTCAGTAACAGCGGCCGGCCGGCAAATAAAATTCTGACATTCCACAGGGCACACTCGCTTGGCGGACAAAAGCCACCGGGGGCTCTCTTTGCGTGTTCCTTCACCTGGTCAAACTGCTTTGAGGGGGGATCTTTCGAGTAGTTTTCGGCGTCAGAACAGACTCTTCTAGCGACGGGTGGGCAGGCCTTCCACAGGCGCGCGCAGCTCTACTGGAGCAAAAGAGGCTTGGCCAAGGACGAGGAAGAGAGGGAAGCGCCGCTCCAGCCGGGCCCGATGCTTTCGCCTGAACTCTGTCTTGAACCACTGTGCTCAGGGGAGAGCGCGAACGCAGTCCCCCACTACCAGAAATTATGCAGTCGAGACTCCCACATTTGGGGTATTCGCAGGGGTCAGCGTGGCCGGAGTGCAATGGCCAAACCTCGACCTGGGTGAACCACCTTCTTGATCATGGTATCTCCCCTGCCAGGTAAGTATGGATTGCCGGGCAGCGCAAATGGCAGCCGCCGTTTTCTATCGGCCGTACTCCAGGGCGGTGATGCCCAGCCACCGAGCATGGGGAATGGGCCAGCAACCCCTGTCTCCTGACAGCGCTGTACTTGCAGCAGACGTGCCTGTGCTTGCAAACCACTCGCTAGTAACTGTGGCAACGCATGAAGAGTTTGAGCTTCCTCCAGATGCTTGCTTTGTGTTTTGTCATCAGTTGGGGCTGCCAACACATGGATTCCACTGGACGCACTCGATCTGGGGATAACAGACCCTCTATGGGGGGAGGGGAGGGGATCCTCGTGTTCTTTCTTTCTTTTCCTCCATCTGTTTTCTTTCTCTACAGATGCCGTTTTTCTCTGCATAGTTTCTGATTTGGTCTATTTGGACATGTCGACCTCCTGCTTTGCTGCGGTTCGGACCGCCTTTGCCTAGAGCTCCGTGCTTTGCACTCTTGCCTTGTATATTTTGTGTCCTGTTTTCTTACGTCAGCCTATCAGCACAGTGCTCAAACGACATAGCTTGAAGAACACGACGGGATCTACAAACGTTCCGCAAAAAAACTTCACTGACGAAAGCGGAAGTGCTAACGGAACAACCTCCCGCTGCAAGCACCTTACATTCCTGAGACGGGAAACCACCGACGGCTGGCTGCGAAATTGCCTCTGGTTCAGATTGGTTTAGAACCGTCCTTCTGCCCAAAACGCCACAGACGTCTGCAAAAGATTGCAGTTCTTGAAACAAAGTTACCTCTGATCCGAGCAGAAGCGTTCGCTTACTTAATGGCAGATAAAATGATGACCTTTCACACGGTCTGCATTCGTTCCGTCAGTAACAGCGGCAGGCCGGCAAATAAAATCCTGACATTCCACAGGGCACACTCGCTTGGCGGACAAAAGCCACCGGGGGCTCTCTTTGCGTGTTCCTTCTCCTGGTCAAACCGCTTTGAGGGGGGACCTTTCGAGTAGTTTTCGGCGTCAGAACAGACTCTTCCAGCGACGGGTGGGCAGGCCTTCCACAGGCGCGCGCAGCTCTACTGGAGCAAAAGAGGCTTGGCCAAGGACGAGAGGGAAGAGCCGCTCCAGCCGGGCCCGACGCTACCGCCTGAACTCTGTCTTGAACCACTGTGCTCAGGGGAGAGCGCGAACGCAGTCCCCCACTACCAGAAATTATGCAGTCGAGATTCCCACATTTGGGGAGTTCGCAGACATCTGCCCAGGGAACGTGCAATGGTAACTGTAGACTGTAGACTCTCGTCCAACGAGAAGCCGCGATTGTCTACAGTTTGCTTAGACCCTGGGCTAATCGGAGGGATGCATTGTCTAAAGTTTAAAATCAGGGCCAATCAGCGCTGAGGATTTTCCAAAGTTTCTCTTGCTCTGAATGCTCAATTTATCGGGTCAGAAAGTTCATCTGCTGTCGAGATTAATTCGTATGTTAAAGTGATTTTGTGTGGAAAGTTATTTTTATACTGTTATATTGATGCACAGTATGTTTTGTTCACGACATGTTTGAAATATCTCACTTTTTGAGCAGTATTCGTGAGGCTGCGCCTTCAGAAAGTACACCTGTTGTTGAGATTTCGTGTGGTAAGTTATTTTTATACTGTTATATTGATGCACAATATGTTCTGGTTACATCACGTTCGAAGTTTTTCACTCTTTGTGCAGCATTTTGTCTTTGTTCGTGAGGCTGCGCTGTCAGCAAATACACCTCTCATAGTGATTTAGAGCGGTAGGTTATTTTTATCCTGTTCTGATAAACAGTATGTTTTGCTCACATCACATTTAAAATATTTCACTGTGTGTGCAGTATTTTGTCTGTGTGCCTGACGCTGCGCTGTCAGACGTTCATCCATTACAGAGATTTTGTGCGGTAAGTTATTTTTATTGTTACATTAATGCTAAGGTCACATCATGTTTGAAATATCTCATTCTTTGTGCAGTGTTTGGTCTGTGCTGGTGACGCTGTGTCGTCAGAAAGTTCACCTGTCCTAGAGATTTCGTGTTGTAGGTTATTTTTATACTGTGATATTACTTATATGTATATATGGCTGCACAAAACCTGAAAAAGTTTAGCTTATGTATTATTTTCAACGCTCGTGTCGGTTTGATAGCTCCATTTACATAGTAAACAGTTGTTTCATTAAAATATAGCAACCATCATGCTAATAAATAAATATCCCTTCATATACAGCAATATATGTGACCATGACAATTATTATCATTAGTTATTACTATGAGAAGTAAAGAACATTTTAAGATCTTACCTGGGACAAAACATATGATCCATACCTGTACACAGTAAAATCATCAGAGTAAAATTTACTCAGTTCAGAGAACATTTGGTCCCTCTCTAAATTGAGCAAAATTTACTCAGCAGCAGAGTAAAGTTAATGAGCCGATGATGAGTTTAATTAAGTGATGATTGAGCACTGATGATGAACACCTGCTGTTAATATGCAGAAACAGAAGAGAAGCAGCAGCAGCTACGCTCATTACTTACCTGATTGACTTTATTTCTGTCAGATGTTCAAAAAATCCATATGAGACTGTGGCGAGGGGGCGTGGCCGAGAGCCGTGGGAACGGAGTAAGGCCACCGCGTAAGTGGATACACCTGCGGTGCGCACCTGCCTCGGATCCCACGGAAGGAGCTCTGGACCATAAAAGGAGGAACTATGGCAGAGGAAGCCGAGAGAGGACCGGGCCCGGACATATTTTACTTTTGCTTTCAGTTTGACGGCAGTCTTCGTGAGGGCCGTGAACTTTATTACAGAGACTTATAGTGAAGTCCAGTGTTGTAATGAGAAACTAAATCATTTGGTAATGAAAGGTTAGTAATTTCAGGAAGAGAGTTAATACTAGCAAAAAAAGGATTCTAAATTAATATGTTTTATGTTACGGAAGGAAATAGTACGGAGAGATTTGGTGGAAGAAAGAGAGAGTGCAAAATTAAATCAGAGGAGAAAATTATCCGTTATAGGGAGTTCCTCAGCAGAGAGGTCAATGGGTGAAACACCAGAGCAGCAGATGAGGTTGAGGGTGTGTCCTTTAGAGTGTGTGGGAACATTGACATGCTGTTGAAGTCCAAAGCTCTCAAGACAGGATATAAAATCTCTTGTAAGGGAGTTATTAAAATTATCCACATGAATATTAAAATCTCCTAAAACCATAATATTAGGTGAGAGGGTGGTAATAGGTGTTAAAAAGCAGCAAAGTCATTTAGAAATTCATTATTTACTTTGGGTGGACGATAAATTATGGCAACATTTGTAGGTGTGGATCCAGAAAGTTTTGAAATCATAGATTCGAATGAAGGAATAATGTGAAAATGTTTTTAAAGGAAAATGAGAAAGATTTTCAAGAATGTGTTCTCAAAAATTTCTACATTTGTTTCAGAAACAAAGTGCATAAAAGACCAGTTTCAGAACAATTTTGGAAAAAAATATTTGTGGAAATAGACGAAGAGGGAATCTGGAAGAATTTAAAATGGAAATATTTAGACGCAAAAATTGAAACGTTGGATTATTTCATCAGACATAATGTTATTTTCACTGAAACAAAACTGGCACAAATTGGAAGCAGTGAGAATGCATTATGCAAAATATGTGGACTGGAAAATGAAGGTATTATGCATTTGTTTTTAAAATGTGTTGAATTAAATACATTTATGGCAAAGTTAAAAGAAAGTATTAAACAAATGATGAAAAGTAAAACAGAGCAGATTGAGGAGGAGACAGAATGGTATAAAATATTTTTATTTGGTTTTAATTAGGGATTGGATATGGATTTTTTGGCCGATACCGATAACCAATAATTCTTCAGACTTGGAGGCCGATAGCCGATATGTATAGGCCGATAATAATAAATATTTTAAATTGTTATATTTTTATACAGCAAACTTCATAAAAGATTGAACTGCTCTTATGAACTGAATAGTCTATACTTGAAGCAAAAAAGATATGATTTCGAAATTGCAAGGTGTCAACATCGGATCGATAACGATAATCTTAAAAATAGCATTTATCGGACAATAACGATATGGGCGCCGATATATCGTGCATCCCTAGTTTTAATGGAAGTAAAACAAGAATTGCCAATTTGTTTCTATCAGTTGCAAGAACTGTAATTTGAGAAAGGAGAAACATTGTTAAAAATAAACATGCTAAAATGGAGTTATGGACAATGTATAAAAGAAACTGGAAAACTATATTAAAACTGTGGAACAATATTTTAGAATGAAAGAAAAAGAGACTGAATTTTACAAAACGTTTATGTTGAATACTCCTTATATTACGTACTCACTAGATGGTTTGAAAATAGATTTGCCAGAATGATTATGCTTGTTGTTTTCCTGTTTTGAAACCAACATAATGTCATAAGGAATGTTTGTAAATGATATTTTTATATGCTTCTGAACTGATGTTTTGAAAAAAAAACCATATACTTGGATCGATACAGAGAATATTAGCATGGCCCCTCTCTTGCGGGAGAATCTTCGGTTCCCTTCCTGTTCCACAGTTCCACTTTCCCTTCTTCCTGATTGGCCCGAAGTCTGGCTCGGTATTGGTCGGCGCAAAGTTCCACAAAGCGTGCTTCCGAATTTGGTCATGTCATGTAGCGTGCCGTTGGCTCTTTTGAGAAAGTTCCACTGAACGTGCGCTCCGATTGGCCGCTGGGCGGGACCTCCAGGAAGCGCGATTTATAAAGCGGTGCAGTAGATAGAGGAAGTTAAAAAAGGAGACAAAATAGACTATAAAGACGACAAGCTTTGTTGTAAATGTTTTATTTTGTTTGACAAAAAAATAGATATATACATGTATATGTTTTAGGGCTTTATGATAGCATAGAAAAACGCGATTATTTCTAAAATAACATTTTCCTAGAAAAATGCATTTTTTTTCTGTGTTATTAAATCATTTACTTAATAATATTAAGTGGTTAAAAGATATTGTTCAGATGCAATTAACTCTAATTCTAAAAATTATAAGTCTAAAAACACTGTCAAGGTGCAAACATTTAGTCTTTAAAACAACTAAGCAAAATAAATGTTTATTTTGTATAAAACAAATATAAATATACATGTACAAGTTGTAGGGCTTTATGATAGCATAGAAAATGCTATTATTTCTAAGATAACATTTCCCTACAAAAATGCATTTTTTATCTGTGTTATTAAATCTTTTACTTAAAAAAATTAAACAGTTAAAAGATATTGTTCAGATGCAAATAACTAATTCTAAAAATTAAGTCTAAGTCTAAAAACACTGTAAAGGTGCAAACATCATTTTTTTAAACAAATAAGCAAGATATTTTGACTCTTATTGGCTGTTGTCATTTTCTTTTTTCTTCTTAACTTCTGCTATTAGTGTTTATTTTCAGCTCTGCGTTAAGCTTTGAGCTGCTCTAGCAAATAGCCGAGCAGCAACTACTGGGAAGGTAGTTTATAAAATAATAATTTATCATACGTTTGTGATTTTTAAAAAAATATTGCGTAAACTGTTGTGATTAATAAAATAATTTTACGCTATATTGCACTGCCCTAATATGTTAAGTATGTTAAGTAATAAATACTTATATATTTTGTGTAAATAAACATTTTTTTATTTTATTTCTAATCTCTGTGTACATTTCAGCTTTTTTTAAAGATATTTGTTTAGTAGCTACAGTGTCCCAAGAGTGGGTTATCTGTTGTGACTTGAATGACTTTACACAATATTTATATTACACTTTACATCATTTTTTCTATTCATTTATTGCAAACAAGAGTTGAAGGATAAAATTAAACTTCCAAAAATACACTGCGTACACATATTCATGTGGTTGCTTTAATGTTATCATTGTGTAATTTAAAGGATGGTAATATTAGGGTTCTGTATATTATTCATAAACAAGTTATAAACTCTAGTTTAGCTAACAGTTAAAATAAAATGGTATAAAATTATATTGTAAATTAAACTTAAGTAAATGTTCAATGTAAATGCAGTAACACCTAAAAATATGTGTATATGTAAATATAACTGTAAACATTGATGTAAATGAAATATTTTAAAATATATTTAATTGAATTTTTAAATAATTTATTAAACTTTAAAAAAATGACAAACCTATTTAAATATCAATGCCTGAAATTTAAATTTGAAAGTATTTTAATGTAATATTTCTTATATCCTACAACCTAATATTTTAGGTACTATATTTAGTTTAATCAGTTGTTTAAATATTTTATTATGTGTTATTTAATATTAATAAATAAGTTACCTGAACATTGCGGTCAATATAATTGACAAAATTCTAAAACATTTAAAAGTCAATATTTCAGTATGTTTATTATTGAACTTTTAAAATATTTTATTTCTTAAAAGGTGTGAAATATAAGTCCCAATCATAAAAACATTTTATCTAACTGACATGCAATTCAAAAAAGCTATATTTAGTTATGTTGCAAATAAACATACAATTATATTTGAATATAATGTAATACATTTATTAAAAAATAATACTTATTATTATGTTACTCAATTCATTTAAAATGGATTTTCTTTTTCACATTATGTAATAAATGATATACAATGAGAGCAGTCTACAGCACATGGCTAATTAATATGCACCTGTCATACCCCAGAAAGCACATGGCTAATTATGCCAGTTCCCGCCTTTGATTTTTTACCATATTGGGTAATTTGTTTAATTTCAACAAGCATGAGCACCCTTCAAAGCCACAGGTGACACCAATGGGGTTCAGGGGTCACTACTCTGCAGTCTAAGGCCATGTGACGTCGAGAGGGCTGCTGGGGGCCACAGGGTGGGGACAGAGAAGATCCATCAGGTTCCTTTTCACAGGAACCTGATGGATCTTCTCTGTCCCCACCCTGTGGCCCCCAGCAGTCCTCTTGACGTCACATGGCCTTAGACCTGCAAGGTAGTGACCCCTGAACCCCACTGGGGTCACCTGAGACCTCGACAGGTGCTCATGCTTGCTGAAATTAATGAAATTACCCAATATGGTAAAAAAATCAAAGGCGGGAACTGGCATAATTAGCCATGTGCTTTCTGGGGTATGACAGGTGCATATTAATTAGCCATGTGCTGTAGACTGCTCTCATTGTATATCATTTATTACATAATTTGAAAAAGAAAATCCATTTTAAATGAATTGAGTAACATAATAATAAGTATTATTTTTTAATAAATGTATTACATTATATTCAAATATAATTGTATGTTTATTTGCAACATAACTAAATATAGCTTTATTTGAATTGCATGTGAGTTAGATAAAATGTTTTTATAATTAGGACTTATATTTCACACCTTTTAAGAAATATAATATTTTTTAATAGTTCAATAATAAACATACTGAAATATTGACTTTTAAATGTTTTAGAATTTTGTCAATTATATTGACCGTAATGTTCAGGTAACTTATTTATTAATATTAAATAACACATAATAAAATATTTAAACAACTGATTAAACTATATATAGTACCTAAAATATTAGGTTGTAGGATATAAGAAATATTACATTAAAATACTTTCAAATTTAAATTTCAGGCATTGATATTTAAATAGGTTTGTCATTTTTTTAAAGTTTAATAAATTATTTAAAAATTCAATTAAATATATTTTAAAATATTTCATTTACATCAATGTTTACAGTTATATTTACATATACACATATTATTTTTAGGTGTTACTGCATTTACATTTAACATTTACTTAAATTTAATTTACAATATAATTTTATACCATTTTTATTTTAACTGTTAGCTAAACTAGAGTTTATAACTTGTTTATGAATAATAAACAGAACCCTAATATTACCATCCTTTAAATTACACAATGATAACATTAAAGCAACCACATGAATATGTGTACGCAGTGTATTTTTGCAAGTTTTATTTTATCCTTTAACACTTGTTTGCAATAAATGAATAGAAAAAATGATGAATGTAAAGTGTAATATAAATATTGTGTAAAGTTATTCGAGTCACAACAGATAACCCACTCTTGGGACACTGTAGCTACTGAACAAATCTTTAAAAAAAAAAGCTGAAATGTACACAGAGATTAGAAATAAAATAGAAAAATGTTTATTTACACAAAATATATAACCATTTATACTTTTAACATATTAGGGCAGTACAATATAGCGTAAAATTATTTTATTATCACAACAGTTTATGCAATATTTAAAAAAAAAAAAAAATCACAAACATATGATAAATTATTATTTTATAAACTACCTTCCCAGTAGTTGCTGCTCGGCTATTTGCTAGAGCAGCTCAAAGCATAACCCAGAGCTGTAAATAAACACTAATAGCAGAAGTTAAGAAGAAAAAAAAGAAAATGACAACAGCCAATAAGAGTCAAAATATCTTGCCTATTTGTTTTAAAGACTAAATGTTTGCACCTTTACAGTGTTTTTAGACTTAGACTTAATTTTTAAAATTAGTTATTTGCATCTGAACAATATCTTTTAACTGTTTAATATTATTAAGTAAATGATTTAATAACACAGATAAAACAATACATTTTTGTAGGGAATTGTTATTTTAGAAATAATAGCATTTTCTATGCTATCATAAAGCCCTACAACTTGTACATGTATATTTATATTTGTTTTATACAAAATAAACATTTATTTTGCTTAGTTGTTTTAAAGACTAAATGTTTGCACCTTGACAGTGTTTTTAGACTTATAATTTTTAGAATTAGAGTTAATTGCATCTGAACAATATCTTTTAACCACTTAATATTATTAGGTAAATGATTTAATAACACAGAAAAAAATGCATTTTTCTAGGAAAATGTTATTTTAGAAATAATCGCGTTTTTCTATGCTATCATAAAGCCCTAAAACATATACATGTATATATCTATTTTTTTGTCAAACAAAATAAACATTTACAACAAAGCTTGTCGTCTTTATTGTCTGTTTTGTCTCCTTTTTTAACTTCCTCTATCCACTGCACCGCTTTATAAATCGCGCTTCCTGGAGGTCCCGCCCAGCGGCCAATCGGAGCGTACGTTCAGTGGAACTTTCTCAAAGAGCCAACGGCACGCTACATGACATGACCAAATTCGGAAGCACCCTTTGTGGAACTTTGCGTCGACCAATCCCGAGCCAGACGTCGGGCCAATCAGGAAGAAGGGAAAGTGGAACTGTGGAACGGGAAGGGAACCGAAGATTCTCCCGCAAGAGGCGCAAGGATGACACGCAAATCCGTGAAGCGCTCCATATTGCTTTTTTAGTGCGTGGCTAAAAGTACAGAAATGAAAAAAGACAAAAGGCTTTTCACGATTTCAAATGGTGCATGAGGATGGATTTAGCAAATCGTGGTAGGTGCTGCTGGGTCAACTGGAAAGTCTACATGCATGGTGAAAACGAATGTAGGATGCTTTGATCGTTTGTTTTGTTGTGCAACCAATGCACTTCCAAAGCCCTTGCTTTAGTGGGACTTTGCCATAGGCTATCCTGACACTCTAATTTCCCTCTGTCCATAAACTTGGTGACCTACTGCATCAATCAGTGTGCCTAGCACTGACAGGGCCAAAGCTCTGTAGTGCACGGCATACAAGTGGGAACATGGCTCTCCAGGTCCCACCACCTTGGAGGAACATTGCTGGGACTCGAAGCGTAGATATGCCCTGAGCCTGTCCACTTGTCTGTGCTCGCTACGGTGGCACATATACTAAATTTGGATCGATACAGAGAAGATTAGCATGGCCCCTGCGAAAGGATGACACGCAAATCCGTGAAGCGCTCCATTTTGCTGTTTTAGTGCGTGGGTAAAAGTACAGAAATGAAAAAAGACAAAAGGCTTTTCACGATTCCAAATGGTGCATGAGGATGGGTTTAGCAAATCGTGGGAGGTGCTGCTGGGTCAACTGGAAAGTCTACATGCATGGTGAACACGAATGTGGGATGCTTTGATCGTTTGTTTTGTTGTGCTAATGCACTTCCAAAGCCCTTGTTTTAGTGGGACTTTGCCATAGGCTATCCTGACACTCTAATTTCCCCCTGTCCATAAACTTGGTGACCTACTGCATCAATCAGTGTGCCTAGCACTGACAGGGCCAAAGCTCTGTAGTGCACGGCATACAAGTGGGAACATGGCTCTTCGGGTCCCACCACCTTGAAGGAACATTGCTGGGACTCGAGGCGTACATATGCCCTGAGCCTGACCACTGGTCTGTGCTTGCTACGGTGGCACATATACTAAAATTGGATCGATACAGAGAAGATTAGCATGGCCCCTGCGAAAGGATGACACGCAAATCCGTGAAGCGCTCCATATTGCTGTTTTAGTGCGTGGGTAAAAGTACAGAAATGAAAAAAGACAAAAGGCTTTTCACGATTCCAAATGGTGCATGAGGATGGGTTTAGCAAATCGTGGGAGGTGCTACTGGGTCAACTGGAAAGTCTACATGCATGGTGAAAACGAATGTGGGATGCTTTGATCGTTTGTTTTGTTGTGCAACCAATGCACTTCCAAAGCCTTTGCTTTAGTAGGACTTTGCCATAGGCTAATCTGACACTCTAATTTCCCCCTGTCCATAAACTTGGTGACCTACTGCATCAATCAGTGTGCCTAGCACTGACAGGGCCAAAGCTCTGTAGTGCACGGCATACAAGTGGGAACATGGCTCTTCGGGTCCCACCACCTTGAAGGAACATTGCTGGGACTCGAGGCGTACATATGCCCTGAGCCTGACCACTGGTCTGTGCTTGCTACGGTGGCACATATACTAAAATTGGATTGATACAGAGAAGATTAGCATGGCCCCTGCGAAAGGATGACACGCAAATCCGTGAAGCGCTCCATATTGCTGTTTTAGTGTGTGGGTAAAAGTACAGAAATGAAAAAAGACAAAAGGCTTTTCACGATTCCAAATGGTGCATGAGGATGGGTTTAGCAAATCGTGGGAGGTGCTGCTGGGTCAACTGGAAAGTCTACATGCATGGTGAAAACGAACGTTGGATGCTTTGATCGTTTGTTTTGTTGTGCTAATGCACTTCCAAAGCCTTTGCTTTAGTGGGACTTTGCCATAGGCTAACCTGACACTCTAATTTCCCCTGTCTTTAAACTTGGTGACCTACTGCATCAATCAGTGTGCCTAGCACTGACAGGGCCAAAGCTCTGTAGTGCACGGCATACAAGTGGAAACATGGCTCTTCGGGTCCCACCACCTTGAAGGAACATTGCTGGGACTCGAGGCGTACATATGCCCTGAGCCTGACCACTGGTCTGTGCTTGCTACGGTGGCACATATACTAAAATTGGATTGATACAGAGAAGATTAGCATGGCCCCTGCGAAAGGATGACACGCAAATCCGTGAAGCGCTCCATATTGCTGTTTTAGTGTGTGGGTAAAAGTACAGAAATGAAAAAAGACAAAAGGCTTTTCACGATTCCAAATGGTGCATGAGGATGGGTTTAGCAAATCGTGGGAGGTGCTACTGGGTCAACTGGAAAGTCTACATGCATGGTGAAAACGAATGTGGGATGCTTTGATCGTTTGTTTTGTTGTGCAACCAATGCACTTCCAAAGCCTTTGCTTTAGTGGGACTTTGCCATAGGCTAACCTGACACTCTAATTTCCCCAGTCTTTAAACTTGGTGACCTACTGCATCAATCAGTGTGCCTAGCACTGACAGGACCAAAGCTCTGTAGTGCACGGCATACAAGTGGGAACATGGCTCTCCAGGTCCCACCACCTTGGAGGAACATTGCTGGGACTCGAGGCGTACATATGCCCTGAGCCTGTCCACTCGTCTGTGCTCGCTACGGTGGCACATATACTAAAATTGGATCGATACAGAGAAGATTAGCATGGCCCCTGCGAAAGGATGACACGCAAATCCGTGAAGCGCTCCATATTGCTGTTTTAGTGCGTGGGTAAAAGTACAGAAATGAAAAAAGACAAAAGACTTTTCACGATTCCAAATGGTGCATGAGGATGGGTTTAGCAAATCGTGGGAGGTGCTGCTGGGTCAACTGGAAAGTCTACATGCATGGTGAAAACGAACGTGGGATGCTTTGATCGTTTGTTTTGTTGTGCTAATGCACTTCCAAAGCCTTTGCTTTAGTGGGACTTTGCCATAGGCTAACCTGACACTCTAATTTCCCCTGTCTTTAAACTTGGTGACCTACTGCATCAATCAGTGTGCCTAGCACTGACAGGGCCAAAGCTCTGTAGTGCATGGCATACAAGTGGGAACATGGCTCTTCGGGTCCCACCACCTTGAAGGAACATTGCTGGGACTCGAGGCGTACATATGCCCTGAGCCTGACCACTGGTCTGTGCTTGCTACGGTGGCACATATACTAAAATTGGATTGATACAGAGAAGATTAGCATGGCCCCTGCGAAAGGATGACACGCTAATCCGTGAAGCGCTCCATATTGCTGTTTTAGTGTGTGGGTAAAAGTACAGAAATGAAAAAAGACAAAAGGCTTTTCACGATTCCAAATGGTGCATGAGGATGGGTTTAGCAAATCGTGGGAGGTGCTGCTGGGTCAACTGGAAAGTCTACATGCATGGTGAAAACGAACGTGGGATGCTTTGATCGTTTGTTTTGTTGTGCTAATGCACTTCCAAAGCCCTTGCTTTAGTGGGACTTTGCCATAGGCTATCCTGACACTCTAATTTCCCCCTGTCCATAAACTTGGTGACCTACTGCATCAATCAATGTGCCTAGCACTGACAGGGCCAAAGCTCTGTAGTGCACGGCATACAAGTGGGAACATGGCTCTTCGGGTCCCACCACCTTGAAGGAACATTGCTGGGACTCGAGGCGTACATATGCCCTGAGCCTGACCACTGGTCTGTGCTTGCTACGGTGGCACATATACTAAAATTGGATCGATGCAGAGATGATTAGCATGGCCCCTGCGAAAGGATGACACGCAAATCTGTGAAGCGCTCCATATTGCTGTTTTAGTGCGTGGGTAAAAGTACAGAAATGAAAAAAGACAAAAGGCTTTTCACGATTCCAAATGGTGCATGAGGATGGGTTTAGCAAATCGTGGGAGGTGCTGCTGGGTCAACTGGAAAGTCTACATGCATGGTGAACACGAATGTGGGATGCTTTGATCGTTTGTTTTGTTGTGCAACCAATGCACTTCCAAAGCCCTTGCTTTAGTGGGACTTTGCCATAGGCTATCCTGACACTCTAATTTCCCCCTGTCCATAAACTTGGTGACCTACTGCATCAATCAATGTGCCTAGCACTGACAGGGCTAAAGCTCTGTAGTGCACGGCATTCAAGTGGGAACATGGCTCTTCGGGTCCCACCACCTTGAAGGAACATTGCTGGGACTCGAGGCGTACATATGCCCTGAGCCTGACCACTGGTCTGTGCATGCTACGGTGGCACATATACTAAAATTGGATCGATGCAGAGAAGATTAGCATGGCCCCTGCGAAAGGATGACACGCAAATCCGTGAAGCGCTCCATATTGCTGTTTTAGTGCGTGGGTAAAAGTACAGAAATGAAAAAACACACAAGGCTTTTCACGATTCCAAATGGTGCATGAGGATGGGTTTAGCAAATCGTGGGAGGTGCTGCTGGGTCAACTGGAAAGTCTACATGCATGGTGAAAACAAATGTGGGATGCTTTGATCGTTTGTTTTGTTGTGCAACCAATGCACTTCCAAAGCCTTTGCTTTAGTGGGACTTTGCCATAGGCTAACCTGACACTCTAATTTCCCCAGTCTTTAAACTTGGTGACCTACTGCATCAATCAGTGTGCCTAGCACTGACAGGACCAAAGCTCTGTAGTGCACGGCATACAAGTGGGAACATGGCTCTCCAGGTCCCACCACCTTGGAGGAACATTGCTGGAACTCGAGGCGTACATATGCCCTGAGCCTGTCCACTCGTCTGTGCTCGCTACGGTGGCACATATACTAAAATTAGATAGATACAGAGAAGATTAGCATGGCCCCGGCGAAAGGATGACACGCAAATCTGTGAAGCGCTCCATATTGCTGTTTTAGTGCGTGGGTAAAAGTACAGAAATGAAAAAAGACAAAAGGCTTTTCACGATTCCAAATGGTGCATGAGGATGGGTTTAGCAAATCGTAGGAGGTGCTACTGGGTCAACTGGAAAGTCTACATGCATGGTGAAAACGAATGTGGGATGCTTTGATCGTTTGTTTTGTTGTGCAACCAATGCACTTCCAAAGCCTTTGCTTTAGTGGGACTTTGCCATAGGCTATCCTGACACTCTAATTTCCCCCTGTCCATAAACTTGGTGACCTACTGCATCAATCAGTGTGCCTAGCACTGACAGGGCCAAAGCTCTGTAGAGCATGGGATACAAGTGGGAACATGGCTCTAGGATAGAAAGGAGGAAAGACAAAAGGTTTTTTACGATTCCAAATGGTGCATGAGCAGGGTTTTAGCTGTTGGGATAGTTTACAGTTTAACCCAAAGAATGACCAGTCTGATAGATGAAGAAGAGCTGGAGTCAGAGATTCAAATAAATAAATCAATCAAGTTTACCTAAGATAGTTTGCAGTTTCATCATCAGAAGCCAGCTTCAACACTCGCAATAAGTTCCTAGGCTGCTCTGCTTACAATCACCAATCAATAACAATTATACTCTGACATAATGTCATTTCCAACTGAACACTGTGATTATCAGTTGTCATGGAACAGGCAGAGAGCAGCTCATAGCTGATATCTAATGAGAGAGAAAGAGAGTTTTGAGCAATCCAGAACTGTTAATGTATGTTTACTCAATTTAAACATACATTAAACATAACATTAACTTCAATAACATAATTTTATTGTAATCTTTTACTCAAGCCCGTCCTAAAACATATAAAACAGAGTTGACATGCTTTTTCAAAGTAATGCTGTTACAGTCAACAACAGTTTTAGATCTTTCAGGGGTTAACTGCATCCATCAAAGTATTATTTCAACCCCCATTTATGTTACTTATATATTACTAAAAATATTTAAATCCAACCATAAAGCTGCTTGTTTGCACAGACTTACATGGCACATTTTTTATACAGACATGTCTCTGTTACTTTTACAGCCAAAAGTCAAAAGTCATGGTGAGGGCTAAACCAAGATAACAGTGCAGTCACACAGAATCTCATCTTCTACAACAAAACATAAGCTATTCTTTATTCCCATAATGTTACTGTCAGTTTCTGTGCTTGTGCTTTTTGCTACTAGACACTCAATATTTAGATTTTAGCTTTTCATTGACAATTAATTGCCAAAGGCATTTTTTTTTCTAAAATCGGTTCTAAAATCATTTTAAACCTGAGAGCTTAGCTGAGCCATTTACTGCATTCTGCTCTCATCTGTTTTTTTTTTTTTTTATATCAGAGTTTAACACCAAAAGCAACAAGAAATTGAGAATGAAATCTTACTAACAGCGCTTAGCTTTTGCTTGATTAATCTGCAAACCATCCCAAGATGTGGAAACTGTCCAGATCGGTCCAATCCAGTTAGGGTCATATTTTTTTTCGGGATTGCTCCTGGTGCATCATTGATCAATCAACCTCGCCCTAATATTTCTAGGTTTCTTGTCTGACTTTTGTGGCCACTACTATCTAATGGATACCGATTAAGATGTTATTTAAGAATTTATTTATTTATTTAACTATTTCTTTCCCTAATAATCTGACCTACTCTATTCTTAGGATTCGGGCCCTTTTGTCTGTGAAACAGCAAGATAGCAGTGGTGGAACTAATTACAATCTCGGGTTAATTTAGTCCACTACTAAATAAAAACCAGTCCAAGTTTTATCCCCGAGAATGTCCTAAAAGCCTCTTACACACCCGTCACTGAGTACTTAACTCTGGGTGGAGGAGGTACACCCCTCAACTACTGTTATACTTATTACTATCGTTATAGGTGTACCGCAAAATGCACCAGCTCACAAGGGGATTCCACACAAATCTACCACAAAATTTTGCCTTTCATTCACGTCTGAATGAGAACCCAACAGCGTTCCGTTACTACCCACTACTCCACAGACCATCCCTAGTCTATAATATTTTAAATCTTTCTACATTTCTTTTTGTTGATTGATCAATGGTGTCACCAGTAAACAAGTGCCACGCGTCCTCCACCAAAACTGTAGGGATAGTATACAGTTTAACCTAAAGAATGACCAGTCAGGTATAAAAAAAGAGCCAGAGTCAGAGATTTAAATAAATAAATCAAGTTTACAGAAGATAGTTTGCAGTTTCATCAGCTGAAACCAGCTTCAACTCTCGCAATGAGTTCCTAGGCCGCTCTGCTTACAATCACCAATCAATAACAATTATACTCTCACATAACGTCATTAACTGCGTCATACATATAGGTGTTCTAGCCTGATTGGTTAAAACACAGATAGACTAGGAGAATTTCCACGTGGGGTTTGTGCGTATATTCTGAACAATATCTTAAAGGTGCAGTAGGTGATCTGTCAAAATGCTAACCGCTTAGCATATTATTTTTGGACGGCGGCGAGGGACTGTGATTTAAAGCCACACCCCCTGAAATCGCGAACGCGCGCACCGCGTCACAACAGCAGACAGACAACCCCACTAGTTCATGTCATTTGCCAGTTAGTTAGTGCCAGCGCCATGCAGGAATTACATTTATTACTTAACCACACTTACATGCTATTTCAGAGTGAATATTCAGAGTAGCGATAAACAGTATAGGAAGGCTGTCATTGTTCAAAAATGACCAAACGTAAATATAAAAGCAACTTCAGCTCAATAAAGCAGGTTAGGCTGAAAAGCGCTATTTGCTGATGTTTTGTTGTTGAACTAAATATAAATATTTCTATAAATCATTATCAATGCTGTAAAATGACCTTATGAAACTGAAAATAATCACATCAATATTTCACCGCGAGATTTCAGTGGCTGAACAACACGTCTGTGCATATAAGTCATTCATAACACAACACAATCTAACATCAGCTTAGCCTGACTAAAATAGTTTTAAAACAGAACATTACCTCTCTAATAGTAATACTTCCGCCATGGTGTTGTCCTTCCTTCAGCGTGCTAAAGCAACACCAATATTGATTCAGGTTTTTAAAAGTTTTAATTCAGCATTTGATTTCTTCCGGTCCGTCTCGGGACCGCGCGCGGTCGCTTATACAGACGGGCACACGCTAATGGCGGATATGCGTCAACAGATGCACAGAAGTCCGAACCTACATTTGCTGACAGACAGCCTGACCTGCTTATCGGAATTATGGGAGATGACAGTCCGACTCTATTTAATTGGATGAACATTTTTTAGTTTTATGATTTACCCAGAATATAAAAATACATATAAACACATTTAGATCATTTACTGTAATCATTACTATTGGACAGTGAAGAGACTTTTAACCAGAACAAAAATTAGTGATTGTCTTCAGAAATTCAGTTTCTGAAGATAATCACCTACTGCACGTTTAAGCATAAACGTCAGACATCCCTTAGACTGATTAAAGCTGACTCCAGACCTGTGAAACGGATCAACAATCAAATAGAACACACACACTTAAAGTAAAATCTGTTACTTATTCAAGGCTGAGTGTACTCTCAGCCATCTTTATGAAAACTGGTTAAAAATTGGTATAGTCTACATTCAGGCAGTTATATTCTTATCATAGTCATAAGCTGTGTCCCAAATGGCACACTATACACTATGCACTCATGCACTATGTACTTATGCACTTACACACTCAACAGGATAGTATATGTATGTAGTGTCGTCCCAAATGGCACACTTATGTATTTTTACTAAGCGGAAATTCAAACCGTTTCCCTGATGACGTTTGACTGTTGCCAAATCAGTGAAATAAACGACTGAATTATCAAGTAATACCTGCCGTGAGTATTGCTGCATTCACCATCGGGAGGCGCTATAATCACTCTCGTAGGAGAATTTTGCTTTCACCATCCAAAATAAATAAAGTTATTCAACATGTGCGTCCGATCGCTCCGCCCCTTCCGCTACGTAAGCAAACCTGCGGTCGTTGAGTGCGTGAAGTGTCCATCATTCCACACTTCATTTTAGCGGCTGAATGAGTGCATCATCCGGGTAATTAAAGTGCACTTATTATTTTGAGAGTTTTCAATGTGAACACACTACTTACACTATTTATACTACAAAATGGCGTAAAATAGTGCATAAGTATGCGATTTGGGACGCAGCTATCGTCTATCTTGAATAAAAAGTAGAATTACTTTAAAAGAATTAACCATAAAAACAGCAAAATCACTTTAGACATTTTAGATTAGTATTAACTCATAGAAATAACAATAGAAACAGTTGATTCCAGTCCTCAGCCCTCAGTTCCACTTTAGGTCTCCGTGACCTCTGACCTAGTTTGGTGGCTTCTGATAATAGTTATAAAGAGACAGGCAAATGCACTGAACATTCTTATATTAAGCAATGTGTTAACTTATTCATTAATTAAAATAATTTCACAGTTAAATACTCATTCAAATGATGAAATAATTATATTTAATAAAAAAAATCACGAGAAACAAGATGATGAGAAAAGGATAAACATTGGTCCATGATAAGACGGATTGGAAAGCAGAAATCCGAATCCTTCAGCAGGAGAACATGTGTTTCAGGATTGGAGGTTCAGTGGTAGAATTCTCCCCTGCCAGGCGGGAAACCCAGGTCCGATTCCCGGCCAATGCAGTTGCTCGTTTGTGTTGTTACTCTTCCAGCTGCAAGTAACAGCCTTGTGGCAGCCACACAACACAAAGGCAAGAAAGAACATAGATCAGTATTGGTGGTTCAGTGGTAGAATTCTCGCCTGCCATGCAGGAGACCCGTGTCTGATTCCCAGCAAATGCAATTCCTTTTTTGTGTTGCTACTCTTCCAGCTCTGGGTAACAGCCTTGCAGCAATCACACCCCACTAGGGCTGTAGTAAAAGCTTATCAGCATTGGTGATTCAGTGGTAGAATTCTTGCCTGCCACATGGTAGACCTAGAGTCGATTCTCAGCCAATACAAGTGCGATTTTGTGTGGCTCCTTTTTCAGCTCTGGTTGACGGCCTTTTAGCACTTACACAACACAAAGCCAAAAAACAACATTGGTCAGCATTGGTGGTTCAGTGGTAGAAATCTCGCCTGCCATGCGGTAGACCTAGAGTTGCTTCCCGGCTAATACAAATTCAGTTTTGTGTGGCTCCTTTATCAGCTCTGGTTGATGGCCTTTTAGCACTCACACAACACAAAGGCAAAAAATAATATCGGTCAGCGTTGGTGGCTCAGTGGTAGAATTCTTGCCTGCCATGCGGGAGACCCAGGTCAGATTCCCGGCCAATGCAATTCCTGTTTTGTGTTGCTACTCTTCCAGTTCTGCATAACAGCCTTGCAGCAATCCCACCCCACTAGGGGAGCAATATAAGCGTATCAGTATTGGTGGTTGAGTGGTAGAATGCTCGCCTGCTGCGTGGGAGAACTTGAGTCGATTCCCGGCTAATACAAGTGCGGTTTTGAGTGGCTCCTTTTTCAGCTCTGGTTGACAGCCTTTTAGCACTCACACAACACAAAGGCAAAAAGTAACATTGGTCAGCATTGGTGGCTCAGTGGTAGAATTCTCGCCTGCCATGCGGGAGACCTAGATCCGATTCCCGGCCAATGCAATTCCTGTTTTGTGTTGCTACTCTTCCAGCTCTGGGTAACAGCCTTGCAGCAATCACACCCCACTAGGGATGCAGCAAAACCATATCAGCGTTGGTGGGTCAGTGGTAGAACTCTCGCCTGCCACGCGGTAGCCCTTGAGTCACTTCCTGGCTAATACAAGTGCAGTTTTGAGTGGCTCCTTTTTCAGCTCTGGTTGACAGCCTTTTAGCACTCACACAACACAAAGGCAAAAAGTAACATCGGTCAGCATTGGTGGCTCAGTGGTAGAATTCTCGCCTGCCATGCGGGAGACCAAGATCCGATTCCCGGCCAATGCAATTCCTGTTTTGTGTTGCTACTCTTCCAGCTCTAGGTAACAGCTTTGCAGCAATCACACCCCACTAGGACAGAAGTATAAGCATATCAGCATTGGTGTTTCAGTGGTAGAATTCTCTCCTGCCATGCGGGAAACCCGGGTCCGATTCCCGGCCAATGCAATTACAGTTTTGTGTTGCTACTCTTCCAGCTCTAGGTAACAGCCTTGCATCAACCACACCCCACTAGGGGCGCAATACAAGCATATCAGTATTGGTGGTTCAGTGGTAGATTTCTTGCCTGCCACACAAAAGACCCTGGTCCGATTCCCATCCATTACAATTTCTGTTTTGTGTAGCTACTCTTCCTGCTCTGGGTAACAGCCTTGCATCAATCACACCCCACTAGGGCTGCAGAATAAGCATATCAGCATTGGTGTTTCAGTGGTAGAATGCTCGCCTGCCACGCGGGAGACCTAGAGTCGGTTCCTGGCTAATACATGTGCGGTTTTGAGTGGCTCCTGTTTCAGCTCTGGTTGATGGCCTTTTAGCACTCACACAAAATAAAGGCAAGGAACAACATGGGTCAGCATTCGTCGTTCAATGGTAGACTTCTCGCCTGCCACGCGGGAGACCCGGGTCGGATTCCTGGCCAATGCACCTTCTGATTTTGGTTGCTACTCTTCCAGCGCTGGGTAACAGCCTTGCAGCAATTACACCCCACTAGGGCTGCGGTAAAACCATATCAGCATTGGTGGTTTAGTTGTAGAATTCTCGCCTGCCTCGCGGTAGACCTTGAGTCGCTTTCCGCCTAATACAGGTGCAGTTTTGTGTGGCTCCTTTTTCAGCTCTGGTTGACCGCCTTTTAGCACTCACACAACACAAAGGCAAGGAATAACACGGGTCAGCAGTGGTGGTTCAGTGGTAAAATTCTCGCCTGCCACGCGTGAGATCCGGGTCCGATTCCCGGCCAATGCAATTCATGTTTTGTGTTGCTACTCTTCCAGCTCTGGGTAACAGCCTTGCATCAATCACACCCCACTAGGGCTGCAAGATAAGCATGTCAGCATTGTTGGTTCAGTGGTAGATCTCTTGCCTGCCACACAGAGGACCGTGGTCCAATTCCCGTCCATTACAATTCCTGTTTTGTGTAGCTAGACTTCCAGCTCTGGTTGACAGTCTTGCAGTAATCACACCCCACTAGGGCTGCAGTACAAGAATATCAGCATTGGTGGTTCAGTGGTAGAAATCTCGCCTGTCACGTGGGAGGCCTTGAGTCGAATCCCGGCTAATACAAGTGCAGTATTGTGTGGCTCCTTTTTCGATTCTGGTTGACGGCCTTTTAGCACTCACACAACACAAAGGTAAGGAAGAACATGGGTCAGCATTGGTGGTTCAGTGGTAGAAATCTTGCCTGCCACCCGCGAGACCTGGGTCCAATTCCCAGCCAATGCAATTCCTTTTTTGTGTTGCTACTCTTCCAGCTCTGGGTATCAGCCTTGCAGCAATCACACCCCACTAGGGCTGCAGCAAAAGCATATCAGAATTGTTTGTTCAGTGGTAGAATTCTCGCCTGCCACGCGGCAGACCTAGAGTCGATTCCCGGCTAAAGCAAGTGCATTTTTTTTGTGGTTCCTTTTTCAGCTCTGGGTGCTGGCCTTTTAGCACTCACACAACACAAAGGCAACTATCAACATGCGACAGCATTGTGGGTTCAGTGGTAGAATTCTTGCCTGCCACGCGGGAGACCCTGGTCCGATTCCCGGCCAAGGCAATTCGTTATTTGTGTTGCTACTCTTCCAGCTCTGGGTAACAGCCTTGCAGCAATCACACCCCACTAGGACAGTATTTCAAGCATATCAGCATTGGTGGTTCAGTGGTAGAATTCTCGCCTGCCACGTGGGATACCCGGGTCCTATTCCCGGCCAATGTAATTCCTGTTTTGGGTTGCTACTCTTCCAGCTCTGGGTATCAGCCTTGCAGCAATCACACCCCACTAGGGCTGCAATAAAAGCATATCAGCTTTGGGGGTTCGGTGGTAGAATTGTCGCCTGCCACAAAGTAGTCCTAGAGTCGATTCCTGGCTAATACAAGTGTGGTTTTGTGTGGCTCCTTTTTCAGCTCTGGTTGACGGCCTTTTAGTACTCACACAACACAAAGCCAAAAATCAACTTCGGTCAGTATTGGTGGTTCAGTGGTAAAATTCTCACTTGCCGCCTGGGAGACCCGGGTCTGATTCCCGGTCAATGCAATTTCTCTTTTGTGTAGCTACTCTTCCAGCTCTGGTTGACGGCCTTTTAGCACTCACACAACGCAAAATCTCGCAACTCAATTTACAATTAGAGGGATACAAAGTTAGTTTTAGCTCTACTATAAAAGATCTGGGTGTCATATTAGACAGCAATCTAACTTTTGAAAATCATATATCCCATGTCACAAAAACTGCCTTCTTTCATCTGAGAAATATCGCTAAATTACGAAATATGCTATCCATCTCAGATGCAGAAAAGCTATTCCATGCTTTTATGACTTCGAGACTGGATTACTGTAATGCTCTATTTGCTGGCTGCCCAGCATCCTCTATTAACAAACTTCAATTACTACAAAATGCAGCAGCCAGAGTTCTGACCAGGTCTAGAAAATATGATCATATAACCCCAATTTTATCCTTCTTACACTGGCTGCCTCCTAAGTTCGTATTGAATTTAAAATATTACTTCTCACCTGTAAAGCTCTAAATAATCTAGCTCCTGTTTATCTAACCAACCTTCTGTCTCGCTACAAACCAACTCGCTCTTTAAGATCTCAAAATTCAGGGCTTCTGGTAGTACCTAGAATAGCAAAATCAAGTAAAGGAGGTCGAGCCTTCTCTTTCATGGCTCCTACACTCTGGAATAGCCTTCCTGATAACGTCCAAGGCTCAGACACACTCTCCCAGTTCAAAACTAGATTAAAGACCTATCTGTTTAGTAAAGCATACACTCAATGCATCACCTAGCAGGTTCCACAAAGGCTTCTGCATCTTGTTTATATACACTACGAACAGCAGCTACGCTAATTATTTTCTTTATTCTCTTTTTTCACCTGGGGATACTCATCCCGAGGTCCTCAGATTATGCGGAGTCAGTGACTGGATCCAAGACCAGCGACGAGATGATCCCAAGGATTCCATATCCGGGACCAGGCCATATCCTGAGCTGCTGCTGCGCTGATGGTCGTGTGGAGTGGAGAACATGAGTCTGATTCCAGCGACGCTCCAGGGACAGACGAGTCTTCGCTGAGGCCATCTTCCAGCCTAAACCACGGCGAATGAAGCTCTGCACAAGACTTTTGGCCAGCGAGAAATTAAAATGGTCGTGCCCAACTGAGTCTGGTTCTCTCAAGGTTTTTTTTTCTTCACTCCCATAAGGTGAAGATTTTTTTCCCTCTCCGCTGTCGCCACTGGCTCACATGGTTTAGGATTGGTAGAGCTACGCATCGATGAATTTGCTCTTCAGTGTTTGAACTCTCAGTAATGATTAAATCACACTGAACTGAGCTAAACTGAACTGAACTGAACTTAAACACTAAAACCTGAACCACACTGTTCCAGTTACTATGACCATTTATGTGAAGCTGCTTTGACACAATTTACATTGTAAAAGCTCTATACAAATAAAGCTGAATTGAATTGAATTTAACAACAAAAAGGCAAAACACAACATCGGGCAGCATTGGTGGTTCAGTGGAAGAATTCTCGCCTGCCACGCGGGTGACCCGGGTCCGATTCCCGGCCAATGCATTTCCTGTTTTGTGTTGCTACTTTTCCAGCTCTGGGTAACAGCCTTGCAGCAATCACACCCCAATAGGGATCCAGTTTAAGCATATCAGCATTGGTGGTTCAGTGGTAGAATTCTCGCCTGCCATGCGGGAGACCCAGGTCCGATTCCCGGCCAGTGCAAGTGTGGTTTTGTGTTGCTTCTCTTCCAGCTCTGGAATAACAGCCTTGCATCAATCACACCCCACTAGGGCTGCAGAATAACCATATCATCGTTGGTGGTTCAGTGGTAGATTTTTTGCCTGCCACGCGGAAGACCCTGGTCCGATTCCCGTCCATTCCAATTCCTGTTTTGTGTTGTTACTCTTCCAGCTCTGTGTAACAGCCTTGCAGCAATCACAACCCACTAGGGCTGCAGAACAAGCATATCAGCATTGGTGCTTCAGTGGTAGAATTCTCGCCTGTTACGCGGGAGACCCGGGTCCGATTCCCGGCCAATGCAATTCCTGTTTTGTGTTGCTACTCTTCGAGCTCTGGGTAACAGCCTTGCATCAATCACACCCCACTAGGGCTGTAGTATAAGCGTATTAGCATTGTTGGTTCAGTGGTAGATTACTTGCCTGCCACACAGAAGACCATGCTCCGATTCCCGTCCATTACAATTCCTGTTTTGTGTAGCTACTCTTCCAGCTCTGGGTAACAGCCTTGCAGTAATCACACCCCACTAGGGCTGCATTATAGGCATATCAGCATTGGTGGTTCAGTGGTAGAATTCTCGCCTGCCACGAGGGAGACCCGGGTCCGATTCCCGGCCAGTGCAAGTGTGGTTTTGTGTTGCTACTCTTCCAGCTCTGGAAAAACAGCCTTGCATCAATCACACCCCACTAGGGCTGCAGAATAACCATATCAGCGTTGGTGGTTCAGTGGTAGATTTCTTGCCTGCCATGCGGAAGACCCTGGTCCGATTCCCGTCCATTCCAATTCCTGTTTTGTGTTGTTACTCTTCCAGCTCTGGGTAACAGCCTTGCAGCAATCACAACCCACTAGGGCTGCAGAACAAGCATATCAGCATTGGTGCTTCAGTGGTAGAATGCTCGCCTGCCACGTGGGAGACCTAGAGTAGATTCCTTGCTAAAACATGTGCAGTTTTGAGTGGCTCCTGTTTAAGCTCTGGTTGATGGCCTTTTAGCACTCACACAACATAAAGGCAAGGTACAACATGGGTCAGCATTGGTCATTCAGTGGTAGAATTCTTGCCTGCCACGCGGGAGACCCAGGTCCGTTTCCCGCCCAATGCACCTTCTGATTTTGGTTGCTACTCTTCCAGCACTGGGTAACAGCCTTGCAGCAATCACACCCCACTAGGGCTGCAGTAAAATCATATCAGCATTGGTGGTTTAGTTGTAGAATTCTCGCCTGCCACGCAGAAGACCTTGAGTCGCTTCCTGGCTAATACAAGTGCAGTTTTGTGTGGCTCCTTTTTCAGCTCTGGTTGACGGCCTTTTAGCACTCACACAACACAAAGGCAAGAAAGAACATGGGTCAGCATTGGTGGTTCAGTGGTAGAATTCTCGCCTGCCACGCGGGAGACCCGGGTCCGATTCCCGGCCAATGCAATTCATGTTTTGTGTTGCTACTCTTCCAGCTCTGGGTAACAGCCTTGCATCAATCACACCCCACTAGGGCTGTAGTATAAGCGTATTAGCATTGTTGGTTCAGTGGTAGATTACTTGCCTGCCACACAGAAGACCATGGTCCGATTCCCGTCCATTACAATTCCCGTTTTGTGTAGCTACTCTTCCAGCTCTGGGTAACAGCCTTGCAGTAATCACACCCCACTAGGGCTGCATTATAGGCATATCAGCATGGGTGGTTCAGTGGTAGAATTCTCGTCTGCCACGTGGGAGACCCGGGTCCGATTCCCGGCCAATGCAAGTGCTGTTTTGTGTTGCTACTCTTCCAGCTTTGGGTAACAGCCTTGCATCAATCACACCCCACTAGGGCTGCAGAATAAGCATATCAGCAATGGTGGTTCAGTGGTAGATTTCTCGCCTCCCCCGTGAAAGACCCTGGTCATATTCCCGTCCATTCCAATTCCTATTTTGTGTTGCTAGTCTTCCAGCTCTGTGTAACAGCCTTGCAGCAATCACAACCCACTAGGGCTGCAGCATAAGCATATAAGCATTGTTGGTTCAGTGGTAGATCTGTTGCCTGACACATGGAAGACCCTGGTCTGATTCCCGTCTATTTCAATTCCTGTTTTGTGTAGCTACTCTTCCAGCTCTGGGTAACAGCCTTGCAGCAATCACACCCCACTAGGGCTGCAGTATAAATTTATGAGCATTGGTGGTTCAGTGGTACAGTTCTCGCCTGTCACGTGGGAGACCTGTGTCTGATTTCCAGCCAATGCAAGTGCTGTTTGTGTTGCTACTGTTCCAGCTCTGGGTAACAGCCTTGCATCAATCACACCCCACTAGGGCTGCAGCTTAAACATATCAGCATTGGTTGCTCAGTGGTAGATTTCTCGCCTGCCACGTGGAAGACTGTAGTCCGATTCTCGTCCATTCCAAATCCTGTTTTGTGTTGCTACTCTTCCAGCTCTGGGTAACAGCGTTGCAGCAATCACACCCCACTGGGGCTGCAGTATAAGCATATCAGCATTGGTGGTCCAGTGGTAGAGTTCTCGCCTCCCACGCGGGAGACTCGGGTCCGGTTTCCAGCCAATGCAATTCCTGTTTTGTGTAGCTGCTCTTCCAGCTCTGGGTATCAGCCTTGCAGCAATCACACCCCACTAGGACAGCAGTATGAGCATATCAGCATTGGTGGTTCAGTGGTAGAATTCTCCCCTGCTACGCCAGAGACCCCGTCTAATTCCTGGCCAATGCAATTCCTGTTTTGTGTTGCTAATCTTCCAGCTCTGGGTATCAGCATTGCAGCAATCACACCTCACTAGGGCTGTAGTAAAACCATATCAGCATTGGTGGTTCAGTGGTAGAAATCTCGCCTGCCACGTGGTAGACCTAAAGTCGATTCCTGGCTAATACAAGTGCGGGTTTGTGTGGCTCATTTTCAAGCTCTGGTTGACGGCCTTTTAGCAGTCACACAAAACAAAGGCAGGCAAGAACATGGGCCAGCATTGGTGGTTCAGTGGTAGAATTCTCGCCTGCCATGCGGGAGACCCGGGTTCGATTCCTGGCCAATTCAAATCCTGTTTTGTGTTGCTACTCTTTCAGCTCTGGGTATCAGCCTTGCAGCAATCACACCCCACTAGGGCTGCAGTAAATGCTTATCATCATTGGTTGTTCAGTGGTAGAATTCTCGCCTGTCACACGGTAGACCTAGAGTCGATTTCTGGCTAATACAAGTGTGGATTTGTGTGGCTCCTTTTTCAGCTCTGGTTGATGGCGTTTTAGCACTCACACAACACAAAGCCAAAAAACAACATCAGTCAGCATAGGTGGTTCAGTGGTAGAATTCTCACCTGCTGCGTGGGAGACCCGGGTCCGATTCCCAGCCAATGCAATTCCAGTTTTGTGTTGCTACTCTTCCAGCTCTGGGTAACAGCCTTGCAGCAATCACATCCCACCAGGACAACAGTATGAGCATATCAGCATTGGTGGTTTAGTGGTAGTATTTTCACCTGCCACGCCGGAGACGCGGGTCTGATTCCTGGCCAATGCAATTTCTGTTTTTTGCTGCTTCTCTTCCAGCTCTGGGTAACAGCCTTGCATCAATCACACCCCACTAGCGCTGCAGCATAGGCATATAGGCATTGGTGGTTCAGTGGTAGAATTCTCGCCTGCCACGTGGGAGACCTGTGTCTGATTCCCAGCCAATGCAAGTGCTGTTTTGTGTTGCTTCTCTTCCAGCTCTGGGTAACAGCCTTGCATCAATCACACCCCACTAGGGCTGCAGCTTAAATATATCAGCATTGGTTGTTCAGTGGTAGATTTCTCGCCTGCCACGCGGAAAACCTTAGTCCGATTCTCGTCCATTACAAATCCTGTTTTGTGTTGCTACTCTTTCAGCTCTGGGTAATAGCGTTGCAGCAATCACATCCCACTGGGGCTGCAGTATAAGCATATCAGCATTGGTGGTCCAGTGGTAGAGTTCTTGCCTCCCACGTGGGAGACCTGGGTCTGGTTCCCAGCCAATGCAATTCCTGTTTTGTGTAGCTGCTCTTCCAGCTCTGGGTATCAGCCTTGCAGCAATCACACCCCACTAGGACAGCAGTATGAGCATATCAGCATTGGTGGTTCAGTGGTAGAATTCTCCCCTGCTATGCCAGAGACCCCCGTCTAATTCCCGGCCAATGCAATTCCTGTTATGTGTTGCTACTCTTCCAGCTCTGGGTATCAGCATTGCAGCAATCACACCTCACTAGGGCTGTAGTAAAACCACATCAGCATTGGTGGTTCAGTGGTAGAATTCTCGCCTGCCTCGCGATAGACCTAAAGTTGATTCCTGGCTAATACAAGTGCGGGTTTGTGTGGCTCATTTTCAAGCTCTGGTTGACGGCCTTTTAGCACTCACACAACACAAAGGCAAAAAACAGCATTGGTGGTTCAGTGGTAGAATTCTCGCCCGCCACGCGGGTGACCCGGGTCCCATTCCTGGCCAATGCAATTCCTGTTTTATGTTGCTACTCTTCCAGCTTATCAAGCTAGTTTTTAAGCAGCGGATGCCCTTTCAACCGCAACCCATGTCTGGAAAACACACACACACACACACACACTAAAGACAATCTAGCCTATCCAATTCACCTGTACCACATGTCTTTGGACTGTGGTGGAAACTGGAGCACCCTAAGGAAACCCACGTGAATGCAGGGAGAACATGCAAACTCCACACAGAAACGCCAACTGAACCGAGGCTTGAACCAGTGACCTTCTTGCTGTGAGGCGACAGCACTACCTACTGCGCCACTGCTTCACCAAGCATAAAAAATGTATATACATAAATCACAATTTAAATGGACAAATAAATAGATATGTTTAAATTGTGTTTTTAACCCCCTGGGGTCGAAGACAGCGTATACGCGTTCTGACAAGTTTTTACCTCATTGAGCTGAAATGAACCTAAATTACACTTTCAGTTTTGATCGTACAGATAAGATCAATACATCAATCGAATCTGTTAGGTGTCTACTTTTAAATGTGTACACTCACAACAAAAACAAATGTGTGTGCTTTTGCAAATCAAGGATAATAAACAGTGTAGGCATTCTGTCTTTTCTCCGTGAACTGTTTTTAGAAACGTGTCAGTAAAATGCGCTGAAACTCTGCGAAAACAATACACCCAGACACGAGACACATATCTTTATAAAGCTTGAAGTTTCTACTTTTAAACGCAGCTATGCATGTTGAAAACAAATATTGTTTGATAAAGTAATCAGTATGAAAGCAACGCTATGTCTAGCTTCTCAGTCTGAGCTCATTAGAGTTATTGCGACCACGCCCATGAAGCTTTGACATTACAAACAGCCTGCATGAGGAGCGCGCAACAGTAGACTGTGTCAGGAAAAACACGTCATTAAAATGAACTGAAACTCAGCAAATACTCGACAAAGAAACATGTGAGATGTTTCTAAAGAAAGCTTGATATGTCTACTTTTGCATTAACCAATTCAAGTCGAAAACAAATAATCTTTCATGTAATTCGTATAAAAGTAAGGGCAGGTACTGATTCTCCTGTGGCCTCATTACAGCGAACGTGATCCCGCCCCCAGTGAAGGCGCAGTTCATATGGAAATGAACTGAGGTGAGCCAGCCAGGTGATAATGTACACGCTCCCCGAGACATGGCATCAAACGACAAGCTTTATTATAGTTACTTATTTTGTTTGAACGATGGCACGCTACACGGATGAAGAAGCACAGTACTAAACAGCGACAAAGAATTTACCTTCTCCTCAGAGGAAGAGCGCGACTCTGATATATATATATATATATATATATATATATATATATATATATATATATATATATATATATATATATATAGCGTGTAATGATAAACATAGGCCTATATAATGAAAAATTTAATGTTATATATATATATATATATATATATATATATATATATATATATATATATATATATATATATATTGTTATTATAATTATATGTATTATTATAATTATATGTATATTACAAAAATAAATACTTGTTTACAATACAGGTGCTGTTCTGTTTAAAATTCCTATGTGGTAACTGAGTTTATTAGGTTTACTAGTATTGAGTTATTTTGTGTGATAGTTAAATATATTTTTAATAAACTGCAAACAAAAAAATATATTAATAAACTTATTTTTTCTCAGATTCTTTCTTGAAACTCTTAGTCACATACCTGTCTGATGGCTCATTATGCAGCTCATTATGCAGGTCTTTGTCTTCTCTGGTGTTACTCACTGCATAGTAATGATAGTTCACGCCCTCTCGCATAAACTATTTTCACACAGAAAGTGACTTATAAATTTTAATTCATAGTATTGTTTACTGTGAGCAAGTGAACAAGATGATTCTCACATCATTTTGAAGCAAAAACACTAGACTACCAGATCCAGTTCTCAAAAGTCTTGTGCACAAATGTTCTCCTTGTGTTTCATGGCCTTGTTTCAGGGATTTCAAAATTTTAGTTTTTCACTAACCACGCATAAACGTTTCTTTCTCAAAAACACAAACACATACAAACATGCTGCTTAGGTATTATTGTAGCCCAACTTGTGCTGTTTACAGTGTTATCACACATTAGCCATTAAAATGTTTTTAAGATACTGAAAACAACACAAATGTCAGTGCATGTCAAAACTTCTCCAGAGCCCTAAAACACCCTCAGACCCCAGAGGGTTAAAAGTCATTTAATTAGGCAATAAAACAATGCATTACAAAAACATTTTAAATGTATAAATAAATAGACACTTTTATTACTGTATTTTTATTTAATTCATGTTTTAAAGGCTGATTAATCAAACAGTAAAAAAAATTTAATAATAAATCACAAAACACATTTTAAACAGCTTTTTAAATAAGCATTTGGCAAATGCTTTTCTCCCTTTTTGCCGCTTGGTTTTCTTTTTTTTTTGCCACATGCTTTTCTCAAATTAAAAATAAATCAAGTTAAAAATGGCTCTGCTGTAATGAGCTATTGTTTTCCTCTGTTAGAAAAAAAAAGACAGTTAACAGTTTTATCTAGATTAAATGATTGTGGTGATAAAGATTTTCTTGGAGATATAGAACAAAATGAACTTCGTATTTTGCCATCAGAGTTGGATGACTACTATACAGAGAAAGCTAAAGGAGCTTTACGATCTAGAGTGAAATGGATAGAAGAGGGGGAGAAAAATTCTTCATATATATTTTTTAAATTTAGTAAAGCAAAGGCAAGCTTCAAAAACTATTAATAAACGTAGCATAAATAACAATGTAAGTGAAGAGAAAACTTTGATTGATGATCACATCTATTCATGTTATTACATGAATCAAAATTTAATGAGAGTGATTGTGACTTTTTCTTTTCCTTTTCAAAAGATAAAGTTTCTATTATAGATGACAGCTTCTGTGAAATGATGGAATCTGACATTGTTATCTCTGAACTTGATGTTGCTATTTCTCAAATGTTCAATAGAAAATCCCCAGGTACAGACGAAATCACAGTTGAGTTTTATAAACATTTTTGGCCCGAGATGAGATTTTTAGTTTTTGAAGCACTTAAGAAAAGTAAAGACAAAGCAGAACTATCGACTTCTATGAAGCAGATTTTAATAATTTTAGTTCCAAAGCCAAGCAAAGACAAATTATTTTTAAATAATAGGAGACCCATAACTGTTTTGTCCAATGATTTTAAATTGCTCTCTCATGTATTTTCAATAGACTCAAAAAAGGTATAGGCAAGATAATTAATGAAAATAATGAAATAATGAAATACAATCAGCTTTCATTAAAGTGAGAAGTATTCAGAATGATTGTTGATATGCTCGTTTATAGGTATTTAATTCCTCAGACAAGTATATTTCTATTTCTAGACTTTTTCAAGGCATTTGATACCCTTGAGCATCCTTTTTTGTCTTTAGAAAGACTTTAGAAACTTTTGGGTTTGGTCCGAGCTTTTGTAGGGTAATTTCCATGTTCTATACTGATATATTCAGTAGTAAATCCCTGAATTCAGGATCATCTCCTAGAGTTTACATCAAAAGATTAATCCATCAAGGATGTCCCATCTCACCTTTACTTTTTAATATAGCTGTTGAACTTATGTCATTATATTAAATCAGAGTACACTTTAGGTATTAATATACTTGGTAGGACTTTTACTTTAAGTCAGTTTGCTGATGACACTCTATTAATTCTTAAAAATAGGGAGGTGCTCCTTTTAGCTCTTGTCAAAGTTTCTGTTTCCTAAAGCTTCTGAACTCACCTTAAACCTAAGAAAATGTGGAATATTAACTATTCAGAATTGTACTTTAAGAGAGTTAGAAGGTATTCTAGTAAAAGAAGAAGTTAAATACTTGGAAGTTACCATCACCAAAAATTCTGTTAATAGAGAATGTGCAAATTTTAATACTAAAATGGAAGGGATGAAAAAATCCCTAAATCATTGGCTAGCTAGAGACCTTTCCATACAGGGTAAAATTATTTTGACTGGGATTATCTAAAATGATATACTTAACTTATCCTTTATATACTCCTCCCAAAATAGTTAAATCTATTAATTTAACATTTTTTACATTTATTTGTAAAAATAAATCACATTATTTACGTAAGAATCATATGATCAAAGAGTAAGAATATGGAGGTTTGAAAGCTATTAATTTTGAATGTCTTCATTGCACTTTTAGAGTTAAATGGTTGAAACAGTGTTTAAGCCTTATTCAATATGGTATCATATCCCAAATAATTTGTTTAAAAAAATGGTGGCCTTGAATTTGTATTAAGATATGATTATGATTGTTCAAAACTTCCTTTGATGCTGTCTAATTTTCAATAGCAAGAACTACTTTTTTGGAAAATTATATTTACCTATAATTTTCCCCTCATAAATCCACTCTTTGAAATAAAAGGGCTGTTATTATTAACAGAAAATCATTGTTTAGAAGTGACTGGTACAATAAAGGCATTATATTTATTAATGATTTGTTAGATGAAAATGGACTGCTACTATCTCATAACGAATTTTTAAATAAATATAGAGTTAAAATCACAGATAAAGGTTATATTAAAATTAGCGAGGCTATACCTATTGCTTTGTTTAGGTTAATTCAAAGTAATTATTTTGATCCCCCATGTACACTTGTAACTTTTCTTCCGTCTTTAAAATTATCAATGTTGATATTTTTGATAGTAAATATAACAACAAGCTTATTTACAACACGCCTTATAATGGGTGATTTTAAGTGTTATCATCTAGGAGTTGTTAAACCCTTAGTAGAGGACAAAGCTTTTACCTTTTCTCTTAAATATCCTGTAGCACCTAAGGTTAAGGAAACTCATTACATAATTTTATTCAGGATATATCATGTGAACGAGTTTATTCAAAAAAGATTTAACTTTGATGTTGACAAGTGTAGATCTGCTCCAGAAACACTCAATCACTTTTTTTTTCTTGTTAATTTACTTTTAAATTCTGGTTTGACATCCATCCTTGGCTTTCATTAAAGAGGATTTAAGTCCCCCCTATTGTTCTAGAAGATATTTTATTTTACAAAGCTGATTTACATTGTTCTTTCTCTGATGTTGTGAACTTTATTTTACTAATGGGTATATCACATTCATTGTTGTAAGTGGAAAAAGTGCAGACCCATAATGTTTTGTTTGTCCTTTGATGTTTGATGATCTTTTGTACTGCTCCTTGCTCCTTGTTGCAGTTGTAACAATTTTAATTTATTTTATATATGATTGTCCCTGTTTTGTGATGTAAACTTTTTGCAACAATAAAAACGAAAAAAAAAAACACTTATACTTAGTAGATTAAACAAGTTTTTCAAAATTGTGTAAAAATGTTTGGATTAAAAGTTTTGATCAACTTCAAATACTGAATGTCTGTGTATTTGAAAGAGAGAGAGCAGATATGTTGTGTGAGATGTGAAAAGGAGTGTGAAATTTATCATGTCCTGACTGCAACAGTAAGTGGCAAAAAAGCTGAACAAAAAAGACTTTTATTTTGGCGTATTGTGTGACGTCATAAGGCTGCGCCGCTTCAGCGCTGCGGTTCAACTGGAGGAAGGTTTGTTTCACAACTTTACACAAATATAAACAGATTGATTAAAGTTTCAGGTTTTCCTTTCAATATTATATACCTGCGGTTGACTATTATTTTAATCCTTTATGCAACGAAGTACTATTTTAATAACAGAAATCGAGGGCAATTGTTTGAACAACAGAAATGTGTGTAATGTTAAGTGTTTTAATGAAGGTTTTATTTATTTACTAGCATAATGTCATTCCAAAATAAGTATACATTATATATATATATATATATATATATATATATATATATATATATATATATATATATATATATATATATATATATATATATATATATATATATATATATATATATATATATATATATAAGAAATGGAGGACTAGTTTTTATCAGGTCATTTGTTTGTGGCTATTGTTTCTTGCTCAGACTTACCTGATTTATTTTTGTTAATCACTCTCATATAAAGGAACTGTTGAAGCAAGTGTTGAAGAGAAGTTATTTTGTTTCTGTTCATTGTTTTTGTTCATTTTAAACAGGATAAAGTGTCCAAACACAGAGAAAAACTCCTGCTGAAGGGACTGATCTACACACTGTTATAAAGATGGCGTTTATTAAAGAGGAGAGTGAAGATGTGAAGATTGAAGAGACATTCACAGTCAAACAGGAAGATCTGCAGGAACAAACAAGTTAGTTTTCATTCAGATATATTTTAATAATAATAATACTAAATTAAATCCATGTTGCAGCCCTGAGTGTGCTGCTTAGTTATCCTAAATGCACATAAGCACTCATTGAAAGATAGGAACGAGTTTCTTTTGTTGCTTGTTCTCATGTCTTTTGTCATTATGTATTATTAGTCTCCCATTTTCTCTACCTTCTTAAGGTTATTGCTTTTCTTGTTCTCCTACTGTGTGTAAAGCGTCCTTGAGCACTGTCGCTATATAAAATAAATAAAAACAATAAATTAATAAAAAGTTAAACTGAGCTGACGATATTTGACCTACAGTATTCTCATAGAAGATATCTGCTATTACAGTGATAGTGTTGGCTTGGTACTTTCCATTTGCATATGTCGGGTAGATCACAATTCCCTTTTTTTCATCAACTTCTTTATGAGTTTAAACTTGTTTCTAGTAGTTGTTACTAGTTCTCACAGATAGTATCAGAGTTAGAATTACATTTTTATTATAATAACTAATTATCAGGGCTATTGTATTTAAACAGAGTTTCCGCGGAGTCTTAAAATGTCTTAAATTCCAAAATCTAAAATTTGCCCCTAAAAAGTCTTAAATTTACTGAAATATTGTGTTGTAGGTCTTAAATCTTTTTTAAACAAGTCTTCATTTTCCTGTGTTCATGTTTTGTTACCCAATTTGGTCAAAACCCACACAATCACCAACAATCCATCTCAATAAAACTTTCAACTTTTATTTAAAAAGGTTAACTCTATATAAGGTCTTATAAGGTTTTACTCTATTTATCATAATGCTAAAGACTGCTGAGGATATCCACCTGGACAGATTGTTTTGAATGGATTTAGTTTAATATAGTTTTTAAAACTTTTAAAACATTTGTTAATTTGTTTTTTTTATTTTAAAGAAAGTTTATTTTGGAAAAAAGTGTGTGGATCCAAGTCGAGCTCTCTTGTTTTTACACAATATTTAAGATCTTTTGCTAAGAAATATCTTAAATATTTTTATATCATTAATATTATTAAATATTATATATAAAATATTTATTGGTAGGACATATACAAATCTTTTTTCATCAGGGCCATTTGAAAAATTCCTTAGTCTAAAATTTCATTCATAATAGTCTTAAAATGTCTTTAAAAGTCTTAAATTTAACTTGTAGAAACCCTGATTTAAAGTATGTCAGAAAACGTGGATGACTCTAATTTTAAATATGCTGAATGAAAATGGACACTAAAATAATTAATTATTATAAAACATTGTACAGTATTCTAGTGGAACAATAACGTTTAGCATTGCACTGACTACAACTGGCCAACAAACTAGTCTAAAAAAGACTTCTGCTGCTTAAGAAATGGATTACAGCATGCTGATGATATGCAAACTTTTGAGTGTGAAGTTCATCAATATTGACCATATTCTTCACGTACCAGCAGGCGCCACCATTAAAATCTTTTTACTTTTTAAAGAATAAATTTTTAGATCCTTAAAACAGTGTAATGCTGCTTGTCTTTGATCTTGTGGGGGAAACCGGAGCACCCAGAGAAAACCCACCCCAGCTCGGGGAGAACATGCAAACTCCATTGCTGTAAGGTTTGGAGCTTATGCTGCGATTCTGAACAAATAGTCGGAAACAGAAAGCAGTTGAAGGATGGCGTGTTTAAATCCATTATTAATCTGACTCCATCAAAGTTGTTATTAGCATTGATAAAGAGAAAGAATCTCAAAGCTTAAAGCAGGTAAAGTTGTTTATTAAGTTACATGTTTTAATATACAGACAGTAGAATGAAACAACTAACATACTGTATAAAGAAATTAGCTGTAACTTGCACTGCTGAGCAACAAAGACAGTGAAACTCCCTTTGTTAGCAAATGACGCTACACAGCCTTGTGCGGGAAATGCAGAGTAAAAGCCATTCTCCCAGATCAACACTTACCGTTCCTTATTATACCCTGAGCAAAGCATTGTCAAACATGAGTGAAAATCAACCCCCAAAACGAACTGAACATGAGAGCACAGCAGAGGAGATAAAGTGGGTGAGAAGAACATTATCATACTCTCCTCAGGCCATGACTCAACAATAGTAAATATATTGAAATACAAGCAATCAATGTCTCTGTTGATTTTAGTACTACAACGCTTAAGTCATAAACTGTCAAATGACACCAAACATGATAAAGCTATTTGAAGGAAGATCACAAGCAGAAGAATTGTGTATGGTGAAAAGCACATGGTTACTGCAAGCAAATGGCAGAGATGTGTACTAGAGCTGTGATCAACTCTGCCAAGCCAGCAGGACCCATTCCAAGCTTGCAATGTCTCAGAAGTCCTTGATTAGCATAGAAGGAATATATAATAGAACAATATATAATTTTTTCTCATCCTGCTTACCCATTACCTACATTTCAGTCACACAAAGAACAAAGTCACGTACAAGAAAGGCTTGTTCTTCTTTAATTAATAACTAGCTTAAATTCACAGACCTTCGACAGAGACATGTACTGTACGTAGATTAATTGGATTATTACTCTTCTAAAAACTGTTTTAGTACTTCTTACATTCTTATTATTCAACTATTTTAATTGATTTTTCCAAAGTCTTAAATTTTTCCACAACACACATATTGAACAACAAATTAGCATGGTACATAGCTACAGATAGGTGAAGCCTAAGGCCCCGTTTACACTAATGCGTTTTAGTTTGAAAACGCATAAGTTTTGCTACGGTTACGCCAACCGTTCACACTACGCCGGAGTTCTCGAGCGCCGAAAACGGAGCGTTTCGAAAACGCTGGAGAGGCCGTTTTCATTCTGAAACGCTGCTGCTCCATCTCAGTGTGGATGATGGAAAACGGAGACATCTGAAAACGGAGGCGGGGCTGCTGGCATTCGCCTCTCTGATTGAGGCTTTTCCTGAATATTAAGTAGCCTAACACACACAGTTCAGTCCTGCATTTTCTCCGTGTAAGTTCAGACTTCGCATGTTTGATCAAGGCTGCAGTCTCTTTTTCTCAGTTTGATATGGAAAACAGACTATACCGAGGACACGGGTAAATCTTCAAAGGGAACAGTGTACTTTATAACTTCATTCACATCACCCTGGCTACGTTGTTTCACTTTCTCAACAATAAAATGTAAACATGATTTAAGGAACTGCCTATTTTCATTTTAATATTAACAACTAAACAGACAGCAGAAATGTTGAGGCGCCGTGCTGCATGAGCGTCATCTTCACTGTGTGGATATTTATAACAAAACGGAGCCGATAACAACTGCCTTCTTTCAATTTCAGTGAAAATACGAAACGCACCCTCTCTTTTGCTGAATATCAGTTTTAATAATTGATAATGGCCATTATAAAAGTATAACATACAATAAGTTTATACATTATAGGAAATAAAGGCAAGCGATCAGTCAATATACAGAATAGGCTACGTGGTTACATTAATCATTAACTTATCTTTGCGCTCAGCCAAAACACGGTACTTGAGAAAAAGTAAGATTCTAATGACCAAAGTCAGGGAATATGTTGTTAGATAAAGACAACAAGATGAATGAAATATCCCGTTTAATAAATATAGTGATATTAGATCCAGCGGTAGATGCTTGATGAGAAGTCCGACTAGCAGAGCTCTCATCTGGGTAGATGAGCTGCAGCGCTTGCCAGAGAGTGTCTGTGTGGTCACGTGATGTGCGTTTTCAGCGTTTTGGTGTGGACAGAGAGCTGTTCAGAAACGCTGGGTAAAACGCGAGTGTGGACGCGGATCGTTTTCATTCTAAAACGCCATTTTAAAACTAAAACGCACTAGTGTAAACGGGGCCTAAGAAGCACCTTAAACTGAAGAAGACCATGTCTAATACATACAGGGGATGAGTGTACCAGTTCTATGTCATATTGCCAGGCTGTATCTGATATTTCTAGTCCCAGTCCGTCTTCCCATTTTTGTTTTATACAATTTAGGCAAGGGGAGGCAGTTCTTTAGAACACTTCATATAACATGGACATCATACCCCTTTGATATGAGTCCATATTTACCAATTAATCTATCCAACATGCTTATGGTTGGTTTTGTGAAGAAGACAAGTGTTTTTTAACGAAACTATGGACTTGAAAGTACCTTAAAGAGCCCATATTATACACGAAATAGGGTCATATCTTGGTTGTAAGGGTCTCCAACAACAGTCTAATATGCATGCAAGGTCAAAAAACACTTTCATGGTCTTATAATCTGCATTTATTTTCACCTAATTATCCCAGCGACTCCTGTATGAATCGTCCAGTGATTCATTTGTTCTCAAACCCCTCTTTAGCGTGAAGCTAATCTGCGCTGATTGGACCGATGACAGTCTGTTGCGATTGGTCGACTGCCTTCAGTGAGAGAGTGAAATGCCCAACAGCTAATCAGCAATATAAAAGTAATCACAGTTCATACACGTTCGATAGTGTAGGCGTGGATTTTAGCTGCCAGTGGGTCAATGTAAATACAGACGGTGGACTTGAAAATTCCGACGACTAACTATTTTATTGTGCAAAAACAGTTGAGGAGATCTTCTAGCTTGTCTCACTGCTCTTTTCACAGACACACACACAAACACATATTGCCCTCGTCCTAACACACACACACACACACACACACACACACAAACACTCAACCCTGCTCCGGAGACAACGCGCGCGCACACAAACAGACACACAAACACTTAACCCTGGTCTGGACGACAACGCACACACACACCTCCGGATGACAGCGCGCGTACACGCACACACACAAACACTACTCTCCTCCACGGACCTCATTAAACAAAGCAGCATACGTCACGTTTTTAACGTTACTTTGCACCCGATATGAGAATAAAGCGAGTTAACCTCATACAGTACACGCGGTTACAAGTGACAAATCACAACTAAATACATTTGCAAGCTAGAGTAAACGAGGCAACTTTAATCGCCTGTACTTGCACTTGAGAAATGGAGGAAGAAACCCATCCTGACATGTCCATCAGTAAGTTACTCTTTACTGATCCTTCCTTTAACAAACGCTGATTAAGTATTCTTTGTAGCATGTAGTTTCCAGAAGTTTCCAGTAGTTTCCAACTGCTTGGCTATAATGCTGAGGTTTCATCTTTGGGTAGAGACTCAATAATATCCATCTGCAGTGTGACTCCAATCGACCGGCATGTTTGCGTGTGTATGTGTGTCTGGGTTTCTGTGTTAGAGGGCGGGGCCACAGGTTTCAAATCTCCCAGGTTTGCGCGTGCACGTAAATAACAGAGAGAAAAGTCTATGGCTTGGGTGGCTGGAGTCACTGATAATTCACTTGACTTTCCTCATGCACCGCCTGGTGTAGATGTCGTGGTGGGAGGGAAGCTCACCTCCTACTACGCGTCCAGCAGTTCACACAATCCTATTTAGGCCTTTGCGATTGCTGCTGGTGCTATTTACATACCAGGTGGTGATACAGCCACACAGGATGCTCCCCACAGTGCAGGTGTAGAATGAGCGGAGGATGTGAGTGCTGACTCTCTTCACTAGTGTCCCGTTGATGGTGATGGGGGTGTGTTCTCTATTCTCTTTCCTGAAATCCACCACCAGCTCCTTGGTTTTGCTGATGTTGAGTGAGAGGTGGTTTTCCTCACACCACTGCGTCAGAGTGTGCACCTCCTCTCTGTTGGCCGTCTCATTATTATCTGTGATTAGGCCCACCTCTGTTGTGTCATCAGCAAATTTAACAATGACGTTGGAGATGTGTTTGGCTGTACAGTCATGTGTGTACAGGGAGTAGAGGAGTGGACTGAGAACACAGCCCTGTGGATCACCAGTGTTGAGGATCAGTGTGGATAAGGATATGTTGTTCATTCTGACCACCTGGCGTCTGTTTGACAGGAAGTCCAGAATTCAGTTGCACAGAGAGCTGTGTAGACCCAGAGCTTGGTGCTTCACCACTAGTTTGGCAGGCACTGTAGTGTTGAATACTGAGCTGTAGTCCACAAACAGCATTCTCACATATGTGCTTTTATTTTCCAGGTGAGACAGAGCAGTGTGCAAAGTGAAAGCAATTGCATCATCAGTGGAGCGATTATTCCTGTAAGCAAATTGCAGAGGGTCAGTGTGAGCAGGCAGTACAGAGCAGATGAGCTTTTTAATCAGCTTGTCAAAGCACTTGCTGAAGATGGGTGTCAAAGCAACTGGACGCCAGTCATTTAAGCATGTGGTTTTAGATTATGTCGGTATGGGCACAATAGTAGCTGTCTTAAAGCATGTGCGAACCACAGGCCGAGAGAGCGAGAGGTTAACGATGTCCGTGAAAACCCCCGCTAACTGGTGTGCGCATGCTTTAAGTACACGTCCAGGGATGCCATCTGGGCCGTAGCTTTCCGAATGCTCTTGTGACGCAAATATCTCGTTACGTCCGCTACAGAAACAGAGTGTGCTGGCGGTTTCGATATCGGCCACGGGAGCGCACAGTGTGTGGGTGCTGTCCTGGGCTTTAAAGCAGGTGTACAACGAGTTGAGCTCGTCCAGGAGAGACGCAGAAATGTTGACAGTGGCGGGTTTGCTACTTTTAAAGTCTGTGATGTAATTAAGTCCCTGCCACATACTTCTCCCCTCTACCTTGTACCTCTGTATTGATGTTTTGCTGTTTTGATAGTTTACCTGATGTTGTAGTTTGCTTGTTTTTGTTCCTCAGCATTTCTGGATTTATAGGCAGAGGTTCACACTGATAGGGCTGTTCGAATTTCGCCATTAATCCATGGTTTTGGGTTGGGGTAGTTACGGACAGTTTTTGTTGGGACCATGTCTTCTATACACTTTCTGATGAAGCATGTAACACTAGGTACAGTTGCCTCAAACTGGGCCAAACCACGCTTGTCCCCCCTCCCGTCTCCCCCGACGGCCCGCACTCACACCACAAATGGGCCTCGGCACGCTTACGTCATCGCTGCTGTGCTGTTCAGTGAAAAGCAGTTTCACTCACTCAGTAGCACAGTGGAGATTTCTCTAGTTATATCGTTTCAGTCGTTTGATATGCAGTGACATTCATTATATATTTCACCAAACAGTCCTTAGGGATGCATTTACACGCAGTCAGATATTTCGCCAAACAGATCCGCCACTTTTGGCGCTTATAAACAATCATAAAGCTCTCGTGCTGCAGGAATGAGGAGGTTTGCTGAAGGCACGCAACTGTTGTGCAGTGAGATGTCTGCGTCTTTAATAAATTACGGCAGTTAGCGTTCACTGAACAGTAAGAATGATTAATAAATCCATATGAAACAATCCCTTAAAGTCACGTCTCTCTTTCAGTTTCGGGCTTTGGCACGTTTTGCACTCACACAACAAATGTACCGGCCAAGTGAACCGCGCTCAGGCCCTTCTCTTCCAACCGGGCTAGGGCCAGCCAAGTGAACTGTGCTTGAGCCCGATTCAGCTAAGGGTCTTCTCAACGATCCGGGAAACTCACACTTCTCAAACGATCCGGGAAACGGGCCTGGGCACGGTACGGATGGCATAGTGTGAGTAGGCCCTTAATGTCGTCATCAGAAGCTGCCCGGAACATCTCCCAGTCCACATGATTAAAACATTCTTGAAGTATAGAATCCGATTGGTGCGTCCAGCATTGAAACGTCTTGAGGGTGGGTGGTTCCTGTTTCAGTTTCTGCCTGTAAGCAGGCAAGAGCAGAACAGAAGAGTCATCTGATTTGCCAAACGGTGGGTGGGGGAGGGATTTGTTGGCGTCCCGGAACAGAGAATAGCAGTGGTCCAAAATACGGTCACCACGCATGTTTGTGGTGATATGGTGATAGTATTTTGGAGCGATTGTCCAGAGATTGGCATTGTTAAAGTCCCCTGTAACAATAAACGCTGCCTCTGGGTGTGTGGTTTCCTGCTCGCTTATGCTCCCATTCAGTTTCCCAAGCGCCTGCTCTGTGTTGGCTTGAGGGTGGATGTAGACAGCTGTAATTATAACAGCTGTGAACTCTCTTGGTGGCCAGTGTGGTCGGCACCAAAGCATAAGGTATTCCAGATCAGGAGAACAAAATAATCTAACTGGATGTATGTTTCTCAACCATAAGTTGTTAATAAATAAAAAACACCTCCTTCTTTGCTTTCCCCTGTCAGTTCTTTCATTCTATCCACAGTTTCTTATCCATAGTATTCTATCCATAGTATTCCCTGTCTGTTAAACAAATTTTAGAGAAACATTGCTCAGACAACAAAAAAATTATATATGCAACTTATTTATTATATACAACTAATAAAGCAACAAATCAAGAAACAAACAAATGTCTAGGGGAAAATGAAGAAAATAACTGACTTTAACTACACATAAATAATGCCAAACAAAACCATAAGGTTGCCAAAATAAAGAGATGGTCTTGATGCGAGGACGGCCAGTAGCCACACTATCCTACAGAAGCTAGCTCACTCTCGCATTTATATGCTTTGAACCAATTGGGGAGCAACCATGGCACCTAATCCGGATCTGCCACATCCAAACTAGAACACTGGGGTCGTCACACCATTTACACCTTTCGAATCTGTGTCTTATCAATGTGACCAAAATTTCTTTTATGATGTATTATGTAAGAAACTCTAAAAACTGGACTGACACCATTTCAATTTATTATAAATTCTATGTTAAGCGGCTTTGACAGTTTACATTGTAAAAGCACTAGATAAATAAAGATGAATTGAATAGAATCTGCTTAAACGTGTACACGTTAATGGACCAAACACAATATGATCTGATTTATTTCACATTTAATGTGCATCAGAAATACAATGTGTGTAGCCAATGTTTCCAGTGTCTTTTCACTTTTCAGCTTTTCATGAGAGTTTTTTAGACTTAATGAAAACTTTTTTTTTTTCAGACCTAATTGAAGAGAGTGAGGGGAGTAAAGAGGAGGAACACCATGTTAAAATTGAGGACAAAACTCATTTACAGACTGATGGTATTTTGAAAAGGAGAGACAAGAATCGTTTCACCTGTACTCAGTGTGGGAAGAGTTTTGGAGGAAATGGCAATCTTAAGATTCACATGATAATCCACACCGGAAAGAAACCATTCACATGCACTCAGTGTGGGAAGAGTTTCAGCCAATCATCACACCTTAATGACCACATGATGATCCACACTGGAGAGAAACCATTCACATGCACTCAGTGTGGGAAGAGTTTCATCCGGTTATCATTGCTTAATCAACACATGATGATTCACACTGGAGAGAAACCATTTACATGCAATCAGTGTGGGAAGAGTTTCAGGCAATCATCATACCTTAATGAACACATGAAGATCCACACCGGAGAGAAACCATTCACATGCACTCAGTGTTGGAAGAGTTTCAGCCGCTCATCAGAACTTAATCAACACATGAGGATCCACACTGAAGAGAAACCTTTCACATGCACTCAGTGTGGGAAGAGTTTCAGCTGTTCATCATCCCTTAATAAACACATAAGGATCCACACTGGAGAGAAACCATTCACATGCACTCAGTGTGGAAAGAGTTTCGGCCGCTCGTCATACCTTAATCAACACATGAGGATCCACACTGGAGAAAAACCATTCACATGCACTCAGTGTGGGAAGATTTTCGGTCGCTCATCATACCTTAATCAACACATGAGGATCCACACTGGAGAGAAACTATTCACATGCACTCAGTGTGGGAAGAGTTTCGGCCGCTCATCACACCTTAATCAACACATGAGGATCCACACTGGAGAGAAACCATTCACATGCACTCAGTGTGGAAAGAGTTTCAGACAACCATCACTCCTTTATCTACACACGATAAGCCACAACGGAGAGAAACCCACAGCTTCGGTGTGGGATGAGTTTCAGCAATTCCTCAGACCTTAATAAACACATGATGACCCACACTGTAGATAAACCATTCACATGCACTCTGTTTGGGAAGAGTATCAACCAATCAGTAAACCCTAATGAACACATTAAGATCCACACTGGTGTGGAAGAGTATTTGTGCTTTGAGTGTGAGAAGACTTTTATTACAGCTCTAAAATTAAAACTGCACCAGACGTTTCACACTGGACAGTAGTGATGGAAAGTTTGTATCATTTTACTTACTTGGATTTTTGAGTCTCGTTCATCAAGATGACAGAATCTTTTTTCGGAGTCACGTGACGGTAATGGCGGAGTAGCAGCTCAACATTTGGTCTCCGCAGCTCAGTGGTATATTTTTAGTATATAAAATAAGACATATAACGGCATATACTTTAAGACCTTGTGAATGGACATACGATCATGCCCACTACCCAGAAGAAGTTGAATCTGTCGGCAAAAACCTCTAAATCGACGGAGATTAAATCGCCTCAGGAGGACAGTCAATCAACGATCATGGCGGACCAAGTGTAGTCGTTGCTGAGCCGAGCTGAGACAAACAGCTTGGTAGAAAGAATATCAACAGAGGTGCTTAAAGGTGTCAAAAGCTTGTTTGAAAAGAAAATCGACCCTGTTCTTAAGAAACTTGAGGAATGTTCCTCAAAAATTGGGACTTTGGACACGCAAATTACTGAGGTAGAATGCCGCGTATCAGACTCCGAGGATGCGATGACCACCTATGGTGCGAAACTTACTGATCTCGCGGAAAAACTGGCGTCCGTGCTGTATAAAAATAGACCATCTGGAGAACAAAAACAGAAGATGCAATGTGCGGGTCGTCGGTCTTCCAGAGGGATGCGAGGGCAGTAATCCGATCGCTTTTTTCAAATCCTGGTTACCAGAGCTGCTACAGGTCAGTTTCAAAGGTGAGCATGTTAAACTGGATCGATGCCACCGCGCCCTCACTCGCCGCCCACCGCCTGGCCAGCGACCCCGAGCAGTTATCCTAAAGTTTCACAACTTTCAGTATAAATTTCGGATCATGCAAGCGGCGAGACAAACGTGCATGCTGTCCTACAACGGTGCTTCAATTATGATATTTGAGGACTTTTCTGTGTTGGTAATGAGGAAAAGGCAGGAATTCTACCATGTTAAACAGCAGCTTAAAGAGAAGGGTATTGCCTTTGCCATGTTGTATCCAGCAGTTCTCAGGGTCAAGGTGAACGGTCAGGAGAGGTCTTTCAAGGACCCAAAGGATGTCACAGCATTTCTGGCGTCTGCCCCACTACAGAGTGGCTCACCTGACCGCACTGCTACTGACTGAGCATCCTTTCCCCATCCCAGTATGGTTTTAGAGGGTTTAGCTGTTGAGATCGGACATTTCGTTTGAGGTCTACATTTTATTATAACAATTTATTATCGAAAATTTAGTATGGTTTCTTTAATACTGACAGATCCATATGTGATTACTTTTTCATTGCCATTTATGTCGCAATATTTGACTGAGCTGCAGTCCGGAAGTTTTTCTGTTACCTAAAGGTAGCTTATCGAAGCCTTAGAAAGGTTTTTTTATTTATTTTTTTTGCTTGTTTTTCGTGTGCTGGTCCTGCACCTTCTCTATAACTAGAGGGAAGCTAGCTGACACCCAAAATGGGTGTAACAGACCAAAGTCTGACTCCTTTTCGTTTCGTTAATAGCTCTTTTTTGTTCCAATTTTTTTTGATGTACATAGTTTTTACTTGATTCTTCTAAAATTGTGCAAAGAACGATTTTACCCCTGCGTTTTTTTCTTGTTTTTTTTCTTCTTTTTTCCCCTGCGTTTTCTCTCATTTTGTGGCTCCTTTTGTATTTTATTTTTTGACACATAATGTCTAGTAACTCAACGTTAAAAATTTGTAGTTGGAATGTGAGAGGGATACACAATCCTATTAAGAGAAAGAAAATTCTTAGCTTTCTAAAGAAAGAACAGGTCCATATAGCCCTATTACAAGAAACCTATTTATCGTCTGCTGAGCACGCTAAGTTAAAACGTGACTGGGTGGGACAGGTGTTTAGCTCTTCTTTTACTACCAAAAGCAGAGGTGTTGCCATCCTAATTAATAAATGTTTACCCTTACTTGAAGTTAAAACGGTCTCAGACAAATCGGGAAGATATATTATGTTAAGAGGCTCTCTTTATGGGCAAGACATTTCAGTTTTAAATATATATTTTCCACCTATTCGGACCACAGATTTTATTTCTAAGGTTTTTTTTCAAAATTTGCGGATTGGCTTTGTGACAACACAGTTATAGCAGGTGATTTTAATTGTTTTTTTCTCCTCAGTAGTAGATAAATGTCCTTCAACACAAAATCATGGTCAGATGTCGAATAGAGCCAAAGCTGTTTTGGATACCTGCAAAGAACTTAATCTGGTTGATACTTGGAGGGTGTTACACCCTAATGATAAGGAGTTTACATATTATTCAGCCGTTCATAAAACCAGTAGTAGAATTGACTTGATCTTAACCCCCAAAATTTCTTTTAGTAAAGTTAAGTATTGTAATATTGGGGATATTTTGATATCTGATCATGCACCTGTCTGTATAGGCATAAATTTCAGTAACTTGACACTCCCTAAACAATGGAGGTATAATTCATACCTAAATTTTGACCCTAATTTTGAAGGTTTTTTAACAGAACAGATGAATCACTTTTTTGTAGAAAACAAAACTCCGGGTGTTTCCCCAGGGTTACTTTGGGATACAGCAAAAGCATATGCTCGAGGTTTAATTATATCATATTCAGCTGGGCTTAGGAAAAAAAGTAGAAGAGAACAGAGAAACTTAGAGCTCAAACTACATGATCTACAGGCCAGATATAATTTGTCTCCTTCAGATGAACTAAGATGTGACATACAAATAACAAAAACTGCATTGGAAGCGATACTTATGAAAAAGGCGGAGAAATCAATGTTCTTTGTAAAGCAAAGTGTACGAATTTGCTAATAAACCTAATCGCTATTTGGCTAATCTTTTGCGGGTTAGGACATCTACTCAAAATATACTTTGTATTAAAGATTTGAATGGTTCTTTGAATTATAATAATAATAAGGAAATTAATAATAGTTTTAGAATTTTTTTTGAGCAATTGTACACATCTCAATTTAATTATAGTGCGGGAATTAATATGGAAGCTTTTTTTACAAACCTATCTCTTCCTCAAATTTTAAATGACCAGAGAAAGATATTAGACGCTCCATTAACTCTCAGTGAATTTAAGAATAGTATTCAATCTCTCCCTAATAACAAGGCACCAGGTCCTGATGGTCTCAGTGCAGAGTTTTATAAAAAGTTTGTCAGTATTTTATCTGGCCCATTACATGAAATGATTCTTCACTCATTTGAAAAAGGGGTCCTTCCCATTTCAATGATGGAAGCTAATATTTCATTGGTACAAAAAAAAAAGGAAACCAGCTGATGAATGCTCCTCTTATAGGCCCATATCTGTTTTAAATATAGATTCTAAGCTTTTTGTCAAAGTACTGGCTTCTCGATTGGAGTCAATACTACCCTCTATTATTAATAACGATCAGACAGGATTTATACGTGGTAGATTCTCATCACATAATATAAGAAGGCTTTTTAACATTATTAAGCATTGTTCTTTATATAGCTAACTTCAGCTGCATGTGTAGCCCCATAAGTACTTATCTAGAAATCAAAACAATGATCACATCAGTCCCATTTTAGGCCCTTTATATTATATTGGCCACAGAATGGACTACTTAGTGTTGCAATAAAATAAAAAAATTAATAAAACTATGACTTACCACACAATACAAGACAAACAGTGAATTTTCAGCTCTGCCTTTGCTGTACACAAGATGAGGTTCCAGCTTCAACACTGATCTGAGTGGGGCAGTTTTGCAGCTCTGTGAGGTTGTGACTGTTCAGATGCAGTGCTGTGAAGAGTTCTTTATTAAAAGAAAGTGCATTCTTTTAAAATCTGTACATAATAACAAAGAACATACAATGATTTTAAATAATGATTAATTCTGAACAAAAACCTTACCCTTAGTCAAGATGAATTCATATGTCAAAAGTTTCTGCATCTGAAATGAATAAAAACAGATGTGACATTAGTTAAACCCACTAAACTACTTGATACATTAGTACTGCATTAAGCAGTTGTAAAGTAATGTAAGTGTAGTCCAAAATGATCCTTAATCTGTTTAAGATAATGATTTAAGAAAAAAACGTTGCTTGTGTTAAAAACAATCCAGCCACTTGTAATACATATGATCAATGGTAAATTTCTGAGAAGGTGCCAGGTAATCCATGAGTTTTACCATTACCATCATGACTGACATAATATTTGACAATGAAGACAGCTTGTTGTGCCTCTTTACCACAATTTAGAGATGATAGATTCTTTCTTTTATTAAATAAATTGGTAAAGGCCAAATTATACTGGTAATAGTGTATGATATTCATTATGTGACATACATCAGCTTAAGTTACACTTGAGCTTTTGTTATGCTTCAAATACTTTTACTTGAAATGGGTAAATTTACTACTGAAATAAGGGCATAATCAATTACATGCCCAGCAGTTTTGCTTTTCTCAACAGACTTATACCATATTATAAAAAATAAATAATAAAAAAATATATACAGTTTATATATATATATATATATATATATATATATATATATATATATATATATATATATATATATATATATATATATATATATATATATATGTGTGTGTGTGTGTGTGTGTGTGTGTGTTTTAAGGCATGGAAAATAATTGTTTTTACAATGTAGCCTTTAAACCTTTGGAAACACTTTGATGTTCTTTAATATTGAAACAATTACAAATACATTTGTATTATTAGAGTTGCATATTATATATAGATTTTGCATGAATTCTATTGTGGAAAACAACAATCTGGTTACACTGTTCCTTATCTTAAAATGTATATATTGTTCTAATGCATGACCAACGTTATATGTGAGAAAAATATGGTTTTAATAAATAAACTTGATGTAATTAGATAACGTCGCTAGTTTACAGTACATGCTTTATCAACAAATCGTCTTTATTTGTTTACTTTTTACTTACCTTGTGGAAAACCGCAGTGAACCTTGGGATCGCAATGAACCTTGGGATAGCGAGCATAGACTGTAAAAAATAGATCGCCACATACAATGACCCGAACATCAATAAATCATTTAAAATGAAAAAGATCAGCCAAAAACATTTTTAAACTTAGTACTTGAAATGTAATATTTTTTAAAGTAAAAAAAAATAATAAATAATATGAATGAATCAACGTTTTATTAGGCATAGTTACCCTAAACTGGGCAACCGAGTATAATTTCACTCATTAAATTTGAAGTAAATGATAAAATATTTATAAACACCAACTAATCTCCAATAAAATACATTATGCCGCATTAACACACTATTTAATGTTGACAGTTGAACTCATCTGAGAACTCAGCGCTGATGCAGTTTGACCAATAGCAGAGCGGCGTTAAACTCACCGTGAAGGGATGTCACGTGAACCGAAGTTTATTCATACAGTAGTTTCGACCCAGTTTACAGACGCTTTTCATGAACAAAATAAAAATTACATATTTTTAAAATAAGAAAACTGCGATAATAGGCGTAAATCAGGTTTTAAAAATTGCGTTGACATCTGTTGGTAATTATACGAGCCTCCAGCGTCTCCCTATGACGCCTCAGGCTCAGGTACATATTCTATAGGGAATCCCTGCACGTCTAAATATGACGCTAAAGGGGTACCCTGTGCGTCAATAACTTACGCCGAGGGTTCCTGACCAAGCGTCAGTATATGACGAGTTGGGAGTGAGAACATGTTGTTTATTAAGAAGGAGAGTGAAGATGTGAAGATTGAAGAAACATTCACAGTCAAACAGGAAGATCTGCAGGAACAAACAGGTTGGTTTTCATTCTCAAAGAACAACTCAGTCATTTGATCCTCATTCAGATATATTTTAATAATAAGAATACTAAATTAAGTCCATCTTGCAGCCCTGAGTGTGCTGCCTAGTTCTCCTAAACACACATAAGCACTCATTAAAAGACTGGAATGAGTTTATTTTGTTACTTGTTCTCGTGTCTTTTCTCATTCTTTTATGTATTATTAGTCTCCCATTTTCTTTACCTTCTTGAGGTTATTGCTTTTCTTGTTCTGCTGTTTTTGTAAAGCATCCTCGAGCACTGACGCTATATATTCATATATATATATATATATATATATATATATATATATATATATATATATATATATATATATATAAAACAATATTAAAAAAGTTTAACTGACGATGTTTGACCTACAGTATTCTCATAGAAGATATCTGCTATTACAGTGATAGTGTTGGCTTAGTATTTTCCATTTGCATATGTCACGTTGATCACGATTCTTCTTTATGGGTTTTAAACTTGTTTCTAGTTCTCACAGATAGTATCTGAGTCAGAATTTCATCATTATTATAATAACTAAATACCAGGGCTATTGAGCTTAAACAGGGTTTCCGCTGGGGTCTTAAATTCTAAAATCTAAATTTTAGGCCATAAAAAGTCTTTAAACTTTTTATTCAAAAAGGCCATTTTAACTCTATCATAATGGTTTAATTATTTTTCTTACAATAACATTTGTTTAAATGTGCTTCATGCACTGCTCAGGACACTGACCTGGACAGATTGTTGTGCATAGATTTAGCTTATTATAGTTTTGTTGTGCATAGATTTAGCTTATTATAGTTTTGTTGTGCATAGATTTAGCTTATTATAGCTTATTTTACTCTTTTAAAACTTTTAAAACATTTGTTCATTTTTTTTATTATTTTGGAAAACAGTGTGTGTATACAAGTAAAGCTTGCTTGTTTTTACACAATATTTAAAATATTTTGCTAAGAAATGTCTAAATATTGTATTATTAAATGTTTTCAATTATTTATTTATTTTTGATAGGGCAAACAAAATATTTTCCACCTGGGCCATTTGAAAAATTCTTTAGCCCTTAATGAGTCTATAACGATCTTTAAAAATGTCTTTAAAAGTCTTACATTTTGCTTGGTGAAACCTGAAAGACCCTGGTTAAAAGTATGTCAAAAAATGTTAATTTCTCTTTGTTTGCCAAATTGTGTATTGTGGCAAAAATTGTAAAAAGAGAGCAATTGCACTCTGGATAATTGTTTCTTTGGTGTTTTAGTCGCTGGTCAAATCAGTAAAATTGGTTTTGACCTATTAAGTTGTTTAAATAATATTTTATCACAAAAGGAGCACTGTATTTTGAAAATGGAGCTCATCAATACTTTTATCAGTTCTTAAAACACACAGACATAAAGAATCAGCTTATGCCTCTCAACTATGGTGAGTTTTTTTTTTTCCTACAGTGCATGCTGGGAACTATATATGAATCTTTTATGATTGTCTTAACTTGCTCTGCAGCCAAAAAAAAAAAAAAAAAAATCTCTAACCACTGTTGAGATAGATATGCTGATAATTGATGTCTGTGTCTCTAAAGTGATTCAGATGCTCAATGTGTTTTAATATAACACCACAGCTGAGGTCCATTCTCTTGAAAAACACTGAATTTGGTTTCTGATATGATAAACCATCAAATACACATAATTAGCTCAGTAAAACATAATCCCTTTTTGTTCTTTTCAAGAGTAAGAATCAATACAAGGTCAGTCAACCTGATCCTATTCACTCACTATACACTTGTCTTGCTTAAGCAAAGAAATTGAACATTAAATTCCATCAAAGAGCCCAAGTAAATCAACCACTTTTCTCCACGATGGTGACATCAGGAAAAAAAAAGATGTTTTTTTTTTTTTTTTTTGTAAAATGTAAATAACTAAAACAGATAATTCTCATATGGACTTCTGTTTCTGCTTATTAACAGCAGGTGTTCATCAGTGCTCAATCATCACTTAATTAATCATTTCATTGTCTCATTAACTTTAACTCTGCTGCTGAGTATATTTTACTCTATTTAGAGAGGGAGCAAATATTCTCTGAACTGAGTAAATTTTACTCTGAGGATTTTGCTGTGAATTAATAAATCGGATGGAAATGTCATGATGCACATAACTTTTGAAATAAAAACATGCGCATAACTGAGTAGGATAAACTTTTTATTTAATAAAAAAATATAAACCTACCTAAACTACTCAAGCACTTTTACTAAACAAATTCCAGTATGAACATTAAAAAAGGTTTGTTATATGAGATCATATGATAGGGAAGCTCGATTATGGGAAAAATTATAATCAAGATTATTTTGGTCATAATTGTAATCACGATTATTCAAAATGATTATCAATTGAAGTCAAAATTATTCACCCTCCTGTACAATTTATTTGTATAAAAATATTTCCCAAATGATGTTTAACAAATTCAGGAATTTTTCACAGTATTTCCTCTAATATTTTTTCTTCTGGAGAAAGGCTTCTTTGTTTTATTTCAGCTAGAATAAAAGCAGTTTTTAATATTTTGAAACCTATTTTAAGGTCAATATTATTAGCCCCCTTAAGCAATATATATTTTTGATTGTCTGCAGAAGAAACTACTGTTATACAATGACTTGCCTAAATACCCTAATTAAGCCTTTGAATGTCACCCCAAGCTGAATGCTAGTATCTTGAAAAATATCTAGAAAAATAAAATGTACTGTCATCATAGGAAAGATAAAAGGAATCTGTTATTAGAGATGAGTTATTAAATCTATTATGTTTAAAAATGGGTTGAAAATAAATCTTTACATTAAACGGAAATTGGGGGAAAGGGCCGCTAATAATTCAGAAGGGCTAATAATTCTGACTTTTACTGTATATATGCACAGTTATTTTCCTCCTTGTAAATAAGATATAAGTCACACAAAGAAGTCATGTACGAGAATGGCTTGTCCTTCTTTAATGAATAATGAGCTTTAATTCACAGACCTTCGACAGGGACATGTACTGTAACTAGATTAATGGGATCATTACTCGTTCTAAAAACTATATTTAGTACTGCTTACATTCTTATTATTCAAATATTTTATATTCAGTCTTCAACTTTTCCACAACACACATATTGAACAACAAATTAACACGGTACATAGCTACAGACATACTCGCACCCCATAAATAACAATAAAAATAAATTAAATAAATAAATCAATCAAAATATATCAAACAAATTAGGCATAAACTCTCACTTAGGATATTATAACCCCTGAGCATTCAATGTGGGATAGGAAAGGCTGCCAAACCTCATAAAACTTTTTTGTAGAGCCTCAGATGGTGTAATTAAAGTGCTGGAGTTTAAGATGTGATAACACTTCTAATATCTAATGTTTGTTTGATGGCGGGTTTGTTTTTTTGCACCTGAGAAGAATCTGGCATCTGGCCAATTAAGAAGAAAAGCCAAGGATTTCTATATGATTAGCTGACAGGTACATTTCTTCTGGCACTGTACCAAAAATTGAGGTCAAAGGATTAGGATTAATATTTTTATTACATTTAAATTAAAATGATCTAAAAATATTGGTCCAAAATCTATGTAATCTAGGGCATCCGCAGAACATATGACTCAAATCTGCTGGCTCCAAACCACATCTGGAGCAAGATGAATCTGACCCTGGATACATTTTTGCCAGCTTGTTCCCAGATAGGTGAAGCCTATAAAGCACCTTAAACACCATGTCTAATACATACAGAAGATGAGTGTACCAGGTCTATGGCATATTGCCAGGCTGTATCTGATATTTCAAATCCCTGTTTGTCTTCCCATTTTTTCTTAATATGATTTAGAGAAGGGGAGGCAGTTCTTTGGATCTCTTCATATAACATGGACATCATACCCCTTTGATATGGGTTTATATTTACCAATTCATCTATCCAGCATGGTTATAGTTGGTTCAGTGAAGGAGAGAAGTCTTTTTTTAACAAAACTACGGACCTCAAGGTACCTAAAAAAATTAGACTGGGGAATCTCAATGTCTGTTCTTAACTGTTGAAATGAGATAAATATGCCATCTTTAACAGGTCCTTAACACAGTTAACTCCCTTCCTAGACCATCATTGGAATGCTGAATCTATAAGAGAGGGAGGGAATAACGGATTTAACAAAACGGGAGCAGAAGGCAATGCTTGTTTATTATTAAAGTGAGGTCTGAATTTTGACCATATTCTGAGTGATCCATTAATAACTGGGTTTTTTGTAGAATTTTATTTACTCACTGGAATCGAAGCACAAAGTAGTGAACATAAAGACACTGGATTAGACGTGTGCTGTTCCATCAGTAACCAAAGTGGGCCCTCATCATTACAAATGTTGGAAAGCCAGAACAGTGTTTCTATAATCAGTTTGTGTAAATTGGCCGTGCAATAATAGGATATATGCCAAAGCGTGCTAATCGGACTTTTAATTTGCCAGTAACCTGGGTTAAGCGCTTCCGGTAAACTGTATGCGAATGCAAATATCTGTGCATTTAAGGTCTGCTTTCTTTAGAAATCAGCAATCTCCACTGGCCGAGTGATATCTGATATAAAGTGGGTCTCAGATTGTACAAGAAGCACTGCATTAAATTACATTTTTCCCCGCCATGTCTTTATAATATGAGCATTTAATTTACTCCAGTATATTAAATGGAACTTCTGCGCTAGCCAGCCGATTCTGATGGGTGAGTGCTAGTAAAATGCCTTTTGTCTTGTTTTACGCTTGAACAACTAAATGAAGGCCAAAGTTTATTTACTGAATGTATTTTCATTACATTACAAGATTGATGCTGTAAAAGGAACCGTATGAAATGGAAAAAAAAAATTACAATAACAGGTCACCGGAAGTTTATCAGTATGGGAACAACTAGGGCTGGGCGAAATGGCAAAGAAAAAGTTTGACCGATTCACGGTTTCGATTTTTAAAAAAAATTTTTTATTGTGTAACTAGTAAACTTAAAACATTACAGCAACATGACTGAAGTAACATTCTCTTTATAAGTAACTTGAAAAACCATCTGGTTAGAAACACTATTTTTAATGGCAAGGCCTACATAGATTTTCAATGAAGATTATTTGTTCATTTTTTTTTTTTTTTTTTTTTGCTTGTAGCAAGGATGAACACAAAAATCTTTTAACAGAAGGCTGTTACATACCTAAAAAATACACACCGTCACCTTAGAATTATAAGGTTCTATCTGACGTTTTTGTCAAAATTGAGTTATTCACATATTCTTTTTAAATGGCAACTTATTTACATTATGGGATGTGTTTTGATACGTTGTTTACATTTTAAGACTTTTTATTTAAAAAACAAAAAAGGTGTATCTACAAAGTTGAACTCTAGCTTGGCTCTATAAGGTTCTATCTGTGAGCCAATCAGCATTTTTAATGCATGCACAAGGACCAATTAGGATTAGCTTTCTTTGTCATTTCGTCGGACTGCTCCATTGACAGCAGGAAACACCAGAAAGACAAAATCACACAAAATCAGAGTCGAATAAATAATGCCACACCACACAAAATTTAAATGTTTGTAAATGTGATGATTTAGAAGCATTTCTTGACACTGAGATTCATTCATTCATTTTCTTTTCGACCCTTTATTAATCTTGGGTCGCCACAGCAGAGTGAACCGCCAACTTATCCAGTATATTTTTTACACAGCGAATGCACTTCTAGCTGCAACCCAACACTGGGAAACACCTTTACACACTCAGTCACACACATACACTATGGCCAATTTTAGCTCATCCAATTCACCTGTACCGCATGTCTTTGGACCTGTGGGGGAAACCAGAGAACCCACAGGAAACCCACGCAAACACGGGTAGAACATGCAAACTCCACACAAAAATGCCAACAGACCCAGCCAAGGCTCGAACCAGCAACCTTCTTGATGTGAGGCAATCGTGCTACCCACTGTGCCAACGTGTGGCAAACATTGAGATGAAATGCTCAATTTTATATTGTTGAAAAAGAAATGAATATTTAAAAATTTGTATATTAAATGTAAAATATTGTGTATATATATAGTCAGTGAAACAATTTTCAGTGTTTATTAAACTCATTTGCTCATAGTCTTTTAAAGTCTATAAGTTTAATATTAAGCCTTGAAGGGCAAATACTTAATTTATTTCATGGGGCATATAATTCAATAAATATAATTTAATAATTTATTTAAAGTATAAAATTTTATAAATATGAACATAATAATTAGATAAAATTAACAGCTGCACTGGAAAAAAAAAATGTACAGCCTTGTATGCTTAATTTTAAAAGAGAAAATATTTATCCTAAAACATGAAATAAATGTTACAGAGAGCAAAATTTTAACTTTCTCAAGCATCAACATATTGTTACAACACTAAACTATATATATTTTTATTGTATTTCTTGAGAAGTAATGCTTCAATGAATGATCTGCCAGATAGAACCTTATAATTCCAAGCGGAAAAATGACTTTTCAGAATGAGAAGGTTTTATCTGCATTTACTGTGGTTTATTTACTCCACTTTGCAAATGTAAGAGAACTTTGATTATTTACATTTAGAGAATCCTTAGGGTCTCTGTCATGATAATGTATGAAAGAGATCTGTTACACACATGTTGTTTGCTATATAGAATGCAAAAACTTTGAAGCTCAATATCTCAAAATTATTCAGAACGCAGATAGAACCTTATAATTCTAAGGTGATGACGCATTGTTGAAAACCCTGCGAATCCAAACCTTATCTAATAATGATTAAGCATAGACATTTAAAGAATTAGTTATTCTTGTGCTTATGCGTCCACAACTTCACACATTATACAAAGTGTGTGCAGTGTACGTTACCTTATGGAGTCACTCTCTTGGCATTGCATATTGGGAACGCATAAAACCCTGTTATGTGCGATTCCTTATTATTCAATGAGTCCTGTCCTTAATCCGCTGGTCAGGTAATCAAAATGTCGGCTACTTGATATTTAACTATGGGTGAGTCGCGGGTAGATAAGATCAATAGCCATAATTACGCAACGCATAATCTAATTTTAAAAACCACGCGACCATCATCTCACAATGTTTAATAATAAATAATCCTATTTTTTATTAAAACAAAAGCACTGATTTAGCACTGACAAGCCAACTGAAGAGAAACAAGCAACCATCGCGGCAACTGCAGCGAGCACTTTTTTCGAAGCTCAGCTCTTCTTTTTTTGCACTTGATTATTATTAATTGATTAAAATACAGCACTGAAATTAACAGGCATAAATGTTTTTGAGCGAAAAAGTCTAGTTGTAGGATATCTGTAAACGCAATCAGAGCCAATGGAGAAGTTGTGTCGCCTAATAATTATGTTAATTCTAATAAAATGAAAGCCAAAATAAACAATTCATTGCATTTTTTGTTTGATAAAAATACACAGAAACGAAAAAAAAAAAGAAAAAAAAAGGATGGCTAGTTTGTATTATTGTGCTTTATTATTAACAAAAATATGCTTAGTCCATTTAAGCTTAACGGCTATATACGCCGCCAATAAACAAGCCATTAAAAAATTATTATTTTACTGTGTACTGGGTTATTATTTATATTTTAGGCAAGGCAAGTTTATTTATATAGCACATTTCATACACAGTGGCAATTCAAAGTGCTTTACATAAACAAGAATAAAAGAAACAAGTAAAATAAAAATAAAAACAAATAATAAGCAGTTAGTAAGGATGATGGCAGTATTATTACTGATCAACAGGAAATAAACGATCAATTTTAAAACTTCTATAAACTCTTTGCAGCTCTGTAAGAACGTTGCAGAACGTATTGAGAGCTTTTTTAAAAATTATTTAGAATTACCATCCCTCTGTGATTCAGACCAGTTGGCATTAGAAGGAAATATAACACCTACTGAAATTGAAAATGCAATCAAAAAATTGAAAACCTTGGGTTTTGGCCCTGGATTCTGTTCCTGGGTTAAAATTTTATATTCCAGGCCCCAAGCATCCATTCAAACAAATAACATAATTTCTAAATGCTTTCCACTATCTAGGGGAAGGAGACAGTGCATTTTACAATAAAAACTAAATGTAGCATGTCTCCCTGTCATTTAAAACGTGCAATTCATAACACAGTAGAGCTGTTGGCCTATATGCAGTGTGTAATCTTTTAGGGTGATGTTGGTTACTGCACACCACGTTATTAAACTCCCATACCTCTGAGTTAGATTATGTTACCCGGTTTTAAAAAATAAAAGGCATTTAAAATAAGAACAAGTAACAAATAAAATTGGTCCTGTGGACTTTAGCACCTGTTATCTTGCCAGTGCATGTAGAGTGTGTATAGCTCTTGTAGCGCATCTCATGTGCCGGTTGGTGTGAGAAAGAGTGAGTGTGTAAAGAGCTCAAAGCCGGCATATAACTAAAAGCAAGATTATATCGTTATAAATATTCCATTAACAATACTTATCGAAATATTTATACATATACATGGTGTTTATTGAGATTGTGTGATCTGTATAGGTTGTCTGATCTATACAGGAGCCTGGCTGATTTCATCCAATCAGCGTGGTTCAATCTAAGTTCATTAATCTGGTAGCAAGAAGTTCAATGGCAATGTCAAAGAGCAGAGGGGACAGAGGGCAGCACTGTCTCCTTCCCCTAGATAGCGGAAAGCATTTAGAAATTATGTTATTTGTTCGAATGGATGCTTGGGGCCTGGAATATAAAATTTTAACCCAGGAACAGAATCCAGGGCCAAAACCCAAGGTGCTTTTCCGGTTTTCAATTTTTTTATTGCATTTTCAATTTCAGAAGGTGTTATATTTCCTTCTAATGCCAACTGGTCTGAATCACAGAGGGATGGTAATTCTAAATAATTTTTAAAAAAGCTCTCAATACGTTCTGCAACAGAGCTGCAAAGAGTTTATAGAAGTTTTAAAATTGATCGTTCATTTCCTGTTGATCAGTAATAATTAGGGTTGGGCATCTAAGCTATAATGCCGATTCGATACGCATCTCGATACAAAGAATACGATCCGATATATTAGCAATACATTTATGACATATTGCGATGCAACACGATACGATTCACACCCATATCACGATACAATGCGATAATTCAGCACTAACTAATTAAATCAAGTTCATGAGATTATGTGAAAGAGGATGTTGTGCCATTGAATGAGTTTGATTATTTATTAACCAAGCAAAACCAAGACTTTTTTTACAAACTGGCTTTTCTCTCAGAGCCAGAGTGTCAGTTTACAGTAGAGGGCCATTTTAGTACCTATAGCACATATTATTTAAGTATTTTCAAGATAAACAGAATGTATAAGTGCAATATATATTAAAATATACATATTTTCACTCTTTTAACATAAAGGTTTAGCATTGCACAACAAGAATTGTGATTTAACTTTTCAACTATGAAAACAAGTTTTACAAAGATATTTTGCCACTGATTATTCAAAACTTAAGGTCGTGAACTAGCAGTGTTATGCTGCTTTGAAACATCACTGTCACTGTAAACAACAGGCTAATAAAAATATAACAAACCAGCAATCTTCTTGCTGTGAGGTGGTCAAACTACCCACTGTGCCACCGTGACACCCATTATTTTTATCATTATTATTATTAATATTATTATTATTATTATTATAATTAAATAAAAATTAACAGGAGGAGGTGTTTAAAACCGCCTAGTGCGGCAGTATAGAGAGGGCGGCGTCCGCAACACCCAGTTATATCCGCGCATAGGGTGGCAGAATAGAGGTCCGCGACACCCGCGCATCCTCAGTTATATCCGCGCATAGGGCGGAAGAATAGAGGTCCGCGACACCCGCGCGTCCTCAGTTATATCCGCGCATAGGGCGGCAGAATAGAGGTCCGCGACACGTCACTTTATTTTCATAACCGGTCACTTACGTTTTCACATTGGGGTTGAGGGCGGCGTGATCGTCCTCTGCCTAGAGCAGCAGTTCAGCTTGCTCCGGCCCTGCAGATGAACAATGCAATAACATCCGTTATTGGCATAGAGCGCACAAAACTTTTGCGCATGGAAAAAAAAAAAAACTTGCAATGCTTTTCTCACCACTTTTGGAGCTAGTAGCTTCAAGCAGTGCGAAAGCCGGGGATGTAGGAACACTGGAAGATGCTTTCACAACAACACCGAGGCGCCGCTTCAAGTGAGATTTCAGATTACTCATACTGCCCGCGTATTTTATAGATGCGCGGCACATTTTGCAAATTGCATCTGTCCTGTCAAGTCGTCCATCCTAAATCCATAATGTTGCCATACTTTAGATTTAAAACTCAGTGGGGAATAAAATGTTTGTTTTGCTTCTCGCGCTTTCTGAGGGCGCACCACTAGCTTCATCCGCACACCTGATACACTTAGTTGTAGTGTAAGTGTACACATCCGCAAATCCGTTGCTAAGGCTTACTTTATGTAGGTCGATTAAATTATGCGCCAAAAACAGGTTGACAACACTTGCTAATAAATAAAAAATACATTTTATATTAAAAAAATAAGCTGTATCTCGGAAAAACCGATGCATCTCGCAAAAACCGATGCATCTCGATTTGCTTCTAAAATTTCATTCATCCTCTGCTGCTCAACCGATGCACTCGCATCGTGCACGCGCATGACCGCGTATCGATACATATCGATGAATCTTCCCATCCCTAGTAATAATACTGCCATCATCCTTACTAACTGCCGCTATAAAACCAGCTGCACAGCAAATTTTAGATAGTAGATTTAACTACCTTGGAGTTAAAATTAACACTCCCTCAGAGTTTATATGGGACCACTATAAGTGTTAAAAATAACACTTTTGAAAGTGTTAACATTGTCAACACCAAGAGAGTGTTAATTAGCAAACTCTTGTTGTGTAAAATATCTGTTCAATTTCCGAAAAAATACCAGCAGCTGTGGTTGCCAGAATCTTTTTGTGAAAAACATGGAAGTTTTGTATAACTGTATAAATTTACAAAAAATAACCATATTTCATGAACAAATAGATTGTTCATTTTACAAAATCATAGCTTAGTGCACAAAAATGTAAAGTCTTTAGATGCAATAATGTTTTCATGTGTGATTGCAAGTAGCAAACAGATTTTGACTGCATTAGTAACTACACAGTTACCTTTAAACAAAAGAAGTTGCAGCATAACATCAAATATTCTCAGTTCATCTTGGACTTGAACAGAGACGCTATTATCCTCCACAATGGTGACACAAAAACCGTTTTGCTGTTTTTCTTTCTTTTTTTTCATTTTTAGATTTTACGGAAAAATACCAGCAGCTGTGGTTGCCAGTAATCTGCTGTTTTTAACATTCATAAATCCAGTTTACAGAATATTTCTGTTAAAAGCACATTCAACAGTCTGTATTTTTTATCGATCATGCTGAGGATTGTTTCAGTTGGTAACACAACAACCTGCCAGCTCGTTCCCCATGTTCATATTGAATCTAGTGTGATCTTATGTGGAGATCCTCTGCATTTTCGTCTGTCAAGAAGTCATATTCCGCTTGCAGAAGAAGTATTTTCTTATAGAGCTCTTCGGAAGGTGATGTTGAGTGTAGCTGATCAATTGTATTAATTTTATTCATAATCTCTGTAAGCCGTTTTGACATTCTTTTATTTGCACAAGCTTGATATGACATAATCTGTCCTCTTATATATGCTTTCAGAGTATCCCATAGGATGCTATAACTCATCTCTGGGGACTTGTTTGTCTCAAGAAAGAAATTGATTTGAGCATCAATACATTTTACAAAATCGTCGTCTGCCAAAAGTCTTGAGGTAAACGGCCATGTACGTTGGGGGATTACGTTGCCTGGAAAACAGCTTTAGTGAAACTGGACAATGGTCAGAAATAACAATACTACCATACTCTACTTCTGACATTAGGGAAAGTAACTGCTTGTCCAGGAGAAAATGGTCAATCCTGGAATAGGTTAAATGCACAGGTGAACAGAAGGAAAATTGCTTGGAAGATGGATCTTTAAATCTCCAGGGGTCATTTACACCATATGTCTGAAGGAATGAGATGATACATTGTGCTGGCTGACTTAATGTATTACTCGAAGAGGTACAGCAAACTAGGAAAAACTGAAAATAAATCACTGAAAAATTGTACATTGTCCCAATAAGGAGCATACACATTGGCCAGGACCACAGACATGTTAAAAAGTTAATCTTGGATTATTATGTATCTGCCATTTTTATCCAACACATTTGACTCCATAACAAACTGTACATTCTTATGCATGAGTAGAGCAACGCCCCTACTTCTGTTATTGAAGTTAGAATGGTATATTTGTGTACAGGCTCCACCCATTTTATGGAGGGCTGTCGAAAACATTTTTCAGAAGCATCCGAAAGGTATCTGTGGGTTTTGTATGTAGGGGTGTGTGGAAGAGTGAGAGAGAGAAAAAAGGGGTGATCGCACATACACTTATAAACATGAAACAACACAATATTGAAACCTTGTGTGTTTACTTGCACACGCTTCCAGCTACTCCCACTCTTAACTAGCTGACCATGTGTGACCTCACATGTAAAACAAAACCATTTGAACAGCTCTTGATGTTTTACTATAAAGCTAACCCATTACTGACAAAATATACTTGAGAACTAGAAAAAACAACAAACATGTGCTATAATGGTCATTTAAAAGTTTAACAAAGTAAACAAAATTTTAAGTTTCACGTGAGGACCTCAACAGTTTGCGTTATCGACTGCGGGATGAAGGCTTTTGGCAGCTGACTCCATGCCAGGGAGATAGATCGTTAAGTTGACTGAAAGTACACTGCACTGAAGTCTTTGGTGACGTACTCGTTCACAGACATCACCAGCACTTCAGTAACAAAACTCTTGCTTCGATACGTACTTACGTGCTTTTTTGTTTCTCACAGCCAATCGTTAAGTTTACAATGCTCGTCTCGACCTGGTTTCTCTCCTCATTTCCCTGCACTGCAACAGTTCAGTCAACTTCTCTTTCTTCCACATACCATATGATGCTGCCCTCTTCAACTCTCCTCTTCTTCCTTTATGCTTTCACCTATTTTCTTTTTGCCATCCCATGGGAGGAAGACCAATTAAACAATGTTTACTGTTGTCACAGAAAACCAACAATTATAAATGCATGATAATATGCTGTCATGACTTTGCAATAATTTTTTTTTTGTTGTAATAGAGGCCAATGAAGACAAAATGGCCATGAATATAATGAAAAGGGAGTAAATTTGCCCAGAGTGTATTGACTTTTTTAATTTCAAAGCATTTTTCCAGAATAGGTCAGAAAAAGATGTCCCCAAATATCAGTCCGTTTCCTAAAACACAGATAAAGTTTTGGCCAAATTAAGCCTCAAAATCAACCCAGAATGGATGAAAATGACCCAACAGCGCACAAGGGGAAAGGTGCAGAGATGTATAAAGTACTAGAGACCCAGACTTAAGTAAAAGTACAAGTACTCTATCAAAAAGTGACTTGAGTAGAAGTGCTCTTTAAGCACCATACTTAAGTGGAAGTAATAAAGTATTTAACATTTTTTTCACTTAAGTATTGCAAGTAGTTTATTTCAAAATTTACTACTCAAGTACTGAAAGTAAAAGTACAAGTATTGTGTTATGTAGTTATTAAAGAAAGCAGTCAAAAGACATATTGTTTTGTTAATTTTAAATCTTTTTTCCTTGAACCACAGATTATATCAGCTTTAACACACACCTTTCAAAGTTGTCACAAAAACACATCATAATTCACTCAAAAGGCTATTGAAACCTATTTTCGGAAATGGGTTTCGCAAATTACTGGTTATAAACACTGTAAATGGAAGATCTAAACATTTTTCCAGAAGACGCTGGTCGCTATGGCGACCTCAGTGCAGCTGCCAAGAAAAGGTCTATAATTGTAACGAGTAGGGGTGTGAATTTACACTGGTCTCACGGTTTGGTTCGGTTACGATTATTATGCCAATGATTCAGTTCAATTCGATAGCCAAGTATTGACGATGCTTTCCATACATAGATTTTTTGTTCACAACACAATATTTTTTTTTAAAATTAAAATCTAAAAAATATATTAATATTTATATATTATCCCTTTAACTTCCTGCTCGACCAAATGGTTGACCATATTTTGACTGACCATATCTTATTGAGAGGAGTACCTAACTTACCTAAACCTGATTGAGCCATCTCTATCATTTGGTTAAGGTAGGTTATGCCAAAAAAATCCACTAGTTGTCACTAACTCAATCAAAAGCACTCGTCACAACATTGTTTCTACAATGAAATCAAAAACAAGGAAATCTGTCCTGACATCATGTGAACTGTTTTTGGTAAAAATTTGCAAGGTAAGCATATATTTTGACTTATTACCTGCTTAGAGCCCTAACTTTACAAAGTTATGTTACTTGGTGTCATAAAAAATATTTAGTGTGTGTGTGTAGGAATTTTTGAAAAACATGCTCTACTAAATGGTTAATTTGTCACTTTATGGTAGAAAAGCAAAACTAAAGATTTCATATCATGCATTTCTGCAGTCTGAATGGACTGTTTGCTGAGAAACATCAGCTTTTGATAATTCACAGAATAAATATGACACAGCTTGTTATTTATTCATGAATTACTGAGATCATTTCTCAAGTATATCTTTTTTCAACACTTTTACGATAGTTTTGGAGTAAATATAATGAATTTTTAGAACTTATGTGTGGAAATCACAACTTTTAAAGATAATTACCTCTTAAATGGCAAATACTTGTATACCAGCATTAGCACAATCGTAAGAAATTTAAATTTGATTGTTTATTTTTTGTAGATATTTGATGGATGTCAATAGTTTCTACAGTACAAGAACTCACATCGTCAGGCCCTTTTACCAGAAAATTCTTTCACTGATGAGATAATTCAGCATGTTCACTCACATACATACACTCTCCTCTCTCTCAGACACACATGCACACACACACACACACACACATACACTGGCCTGCACACACCTAATGTAATGTACTATGTACACATTCTCCCTACACTCTCACTCATTCATACACTCTAACACGCACACACACACACAGTTCTCTCTGTCTCTCACTCACACACAGATGTTTGTTTTTTTGAAAAGTGGGTACATTACATAGGTTTCCATTCATTTTATACTGTCCAAACCGTATATTGTATTGCCCTCACCCCACCCTAGCCCTAAACCCAATCATCACAGGAGACAGTGTGCAGCTTTACTCTGATTAAACTCATCCTGTGGAATTTATAAGCTTTTTGAGAAAGGAGGACGTCACCAATGTTCTCATATTTCACCTCCTTTTTGTAATAACCGTGTCATACCTATGTCATTAAACAGAATTGTGTCCTAATATGTCACAAAATCACGTACACACATTTTTGTGAATTGTGGGGATATTACATAGATTACAATTGTTTTTATACAATATAAACTGTACTTTCGATTGCTCTAACACCAAATCTCTAAACCCAACCCTTACAGGAAATTGTGTAGTTTTACTTTCTAAAAATAAAAAAATATTTAGTATGATTGCATGTCAAACATAATGTCCATAAAATTTACCATCTCCTCGTAATATCCGTGTAATACCGATGCCTTTATACATATACATGGACACACGTACACACAAACATGTATAAATACACTCTTTTCCACACTCATACACTCTCTTTTACGCACATACACACACAGGTACAATCACACTGTTTCTCACACTCTCTCTTACACACATTATTCACTCTCACACACACACACACATAGACAAACTCACACTTTGGGAGTTTTGAAGTTTGATTGGTTAATACCACAATAAACAGGAGTTCAATCTTCTGGAAGCTCTCGTGAAACTAAACTAAACAAGCAAACTAAATCCTGTTGCACTAATTCACTTGATTTTGATTTTATTGTAAAACAAAACAGGATAACATGTATATTACTGTGTTAAATTAAAATCTGAAATATTTTATGGCTTGTGGCTATGATTTAGTATTCAATAGGGATGTAACGGTATTGTAAATACCGTCATACCGCAATATTAATTTTTTTCGATATTACCGAAGTCGCATGACTCGGTAAAACTATAGGTCTTCTGAGAAAATTTGCTCAGGCGAATGAAGCGAACGGGAGGTAGCTTAAACTACATTTCCCATCAGCCCAGGCGTGGCCATAATCCTTTGCGGTCTGCTGTCGCTACAGATCCAGTAATGCGGAAATGGAGTGTGCTGCTAGTAGCGGAGATGAAAAAAAGATGGAAATGATCGAACCTAAAGCGGGTTTTTCGTCGCGCGCGCGCGTACTGAATAGCAGTGTTGTCGCGCGCGTACTGAATAGCAGTGTTGTCGCGCGCGTTCTGATCAGCTGTGTTGTCGCGATCGATTGTAAAGCGCCGAGGGGGGGTTGAGCGCGCATTCTCAAGAGTGGTGTTGTCTACTGAAGGGCTGGACGGAGGTTGTGTCGCGTCGCGGGGGCACTTTTGACCGATTTGGAAGGGCATTTTCTATCCAAGACTAAAAAGGGCATGTGCACTGCACAGGTTGAGCCCTATGTGTGCACGTGCCTGCAAGTTGGTGAATACGACTAATAGCAGTCATGGGGACTGCAGAAACACAGCACACTGTTCAGATTGATGCAGACATTGACTACCACAAAGAGACCTCTATCTCACTCATGGTTTGTCTTCTCAAGTGGGGGAAAGACAATGCACAACGTTACCCACTGCTGTCAACATGGGCCAAGTCATATCTCTGTCCCAGAATCCTCAGTCCCAAATGAGAGGGTTTTTTCTGTTGCAGGGGACATTGCAAATACCCAGAGATACCAGCTTTTACCAGATTATAGTTATATGATAATTTTCCTTTAAACCCATCTCTATCTAAGTAAGTGAGTGAGTGATTAAATGTTGAATGTGATGAGTTTTCAACAATACTAAATTGAAACTTTATTTTTTTACATGGTTTAATATTTTTTTGTTATTAAAATTGAAGTTCCTGTTTCAAAGCTTACAGATAGATGGCTAATTTGTATGTCATTGACACTTTTGGCACTTTTTTGGAGTAGTTTCATAAGTTTTGTTTTTTCCTGTAAATGATTCAATAAATACCGTACCGTGAAATTCTGATACCGTTACATCCCTAGTATTCAATAATGTTCTATTTTGATTATGTTTTATGTATTCTTACACTTCATATTTTCAGGTTTTTATAGTATATTTATTAATTCTGGTACTTTTACAATAAACCTACATCTTAACCATTTGGTAGAGGCTGATATTTAAAAAAAAATTATAGGATGTGTTGGGAAAAAAACTGCATTGATTGTGTTATCTAGTGACATTAGGAGTTAAGAAATCCGAACAAAAAACATTCTATTGCTTTTTTCTTGGTGTGACAGTTAAAGGGTTATTTGTAATACAATTTTGTCCTTTAATACAGCAGTAAGATATATAAACTTTACCCTTAATTTGACCTGCTCAAAGAAAACACTCATTCTGAATGTTTCAAACAAAACTCCAATACATGAGCATTTATACTAAATGAACTAATGTAAATATTCTCCCGCTTGCTTTTTGAGAGCAGACAGGCAAGGTCTTACACCACTTTGATTGGTTATTGTCTTCACCTGCTCAACAGAAAGGGTGCGATCTGCTTTAGAAATGAAAGCGATGTTCACCGAAGGTGGAAGGAACAGCCGAGGTTACAGTTTATGCACATAATATGCGGTTATCACAGGTAACCCAAAATAGACACAGTGGAGAAAACTTGCACATCAGGCACGCTCCTGTCTGGATCCACAAGAATCGCTTTAACAGCCAAGAGGAGATGAACAGTTACCTCACAAACAGGCCAGCGCAGCGGGTCAAATGTCCAAAGTGAGAGAGAGGCAGAGATGAAGTTTTACAGCATTTCTCCCTATAGAGAAATAGTGGCTCGTGTGCTGTGGCGCCTTCACTCGCCCTCACCTCCATCCTAGTATTGCGTCATTGTGCATAGGAGATAAAGTATGTCAGTACGTAACAACCGGTTATGATTTATTACTGAACTGATATGGATAATTTTGACACCCCTAGTAATGAGTAACGATGCAGCACATAAAAAAATCTATCGTAGTAAAAGTATCAGCGAAAATATGTACTTAAGTAAAAGTGGATACAGGAGAAAAAAACCATACTCCAGCCGAGTACAGATACAGCCTTTTAGTACTTAAGTACAGTAGTGAAATAGTTCTACTTCGTTACTATACATTTCTGGAAAGGTGTACATACCAGCCTTTATGCAGATGCTGTACAAGTATTTCTCATGTCTGAGAGGGAAATATTCAGCTGTTTGTTCATTATGAATATATTTATGAATAAAAATAGGCCATTTACGACTTTTAAATATGTGTCTTATCAATATGACCAAAATGACTTTTGAGAAACTGAAAACTGGACTGACACGGTTTCAATTTACTAGAACTTCTATTAAGCGGCTTTGACAAAATTTACATTGTAAAAGCACTAGATAAATAAAGATGATTTGAATCTGCTTAAATGTGTACACGTTAACAGAACAAACAAAATATGATCTGATTTATATTACATTTAATGTGCATCAAAATTACAGCATGTGTAGCCAATGTTTCCAGTGTCTTTTCGCTTTTCAGCTTTTGATGAAAGTTTTTAAGACTTAATGAAAACTAATGTTTTATTTATTTCAGACTTAATTGAAGAGTACGAGGGGAGTAAAGATGAGGAACATCATGTCAAAATTGAGGAAAAAACTCATTTACAGACTGATGGTGTTTTGAAAAGGAGAGACAAGAATCGATTCACCTGCACTCAATGTGGAAGGAGTTTTGGAAGAAAAGGCGATCTTAAGATTCACATGAGGATCCACACTGGAGAGAAAATATCCACATGCACTCAGTGTGGAAAGAGTTTTGGAAGAAAAGACCATCTTAAGATTCACATGATGATCCACACTGGAGAGAAACCATTCACATGCACTCAGTGTGGGAAGACTTTCAGCTACTCATCACACCTTAATGAACACATGAGGATCCACACTGGAGAGAAACCATTCACTTGCACTCAGTGTGGGAAGAGTTTCAGCCATTTATCATCCCTTAATCAACACATAAGGATCCACACTGGAGAGAAACCATTCACATGCACTCAGTGTGGGAAGAGTTTTAGACACTCATTAATTCTTAAACAACACATAAGGATCCACACCGGAGAGAAACCATTCACATGCACTCAGTGTGGGAAGAGTTTCAGACAATCATCATCCCTTAATTACCACAAAAAGATCCACACTGGAGAGAAACCATTCACATGCACTCAGTGTGGGAAGAGTTTCAGCCAATCATCATCTTTTAATTACCACATGAGGATCCACACTGGAGAGAAACCATTCAAATGCACTCAGTGTGGGAAGAGTTTCAGAATATCAACATCCCTCAATTTACACATGATGAGCCACACTCGAGAGAAACCATTCACTTGCACTTAAGCCACGATCACACTGGACTTTTCTTCCTATAGACTTCCATTCATACGCACGTGAATGCAACGGACAGGAAACGCAAATTTGTGCGTTTCCTGCAAAGTTTTGCAGTTTACTACATTGCAAAGTTCAAGCTTGGTAAACTCTGACCTGCAAAATCGCATCACTTGATTGTGTGAGACCAATCGAAGATCAAAATATGAACTCTCTGGGCAGAAATGTAAAATATGGACCAATCGCTCACTTTTTTTAATGTCTAATCAGCTTGGTTAATCCCGCCCCTTTTGCAGCGCCATACAACAGAATTTTGCATGCTCAAACTCTAGTGTGACCGCAGCTTCGGTGTGGGAAGAGTTTCAGTAACTCATCAGAAGATACTAGAAAAATTTGTTTCTACTCAATTATGTTCCTTTTCTGCAGACGAACAATATTTTTGAAGTGTTTCAGTCAGGTTTCAGGGCCATCACAGTACAGAAACCGCATTAGTGAAAATAACCAATGATTTACTGCTGACCAAAGGTGCATCTCGCTATTAGTTTTACTCTATCTTAGTGCGGTATTTGACACCATTGACCACAATATCCTCATAAATCGCTTAAAGTCTACAGGTGTCCAGGGACAGGCTCTACAATGGTTTAAGTCATACTTAACTGACCGCTACCAGTTTGTGAATCTTAATGGACAGCCCTCACAAGTCAGCCCAGTAAAGTATGGGGTGCCTCAAGGATCGGTTTTAGGCCCTTTACTGTTTACAATTTACATGCTACCTCTGGGAGACATTATTAGAAGACATGGGATCAGCTTTCACTGCTATGCAGATGATACTCAATTATATATTTCAACTAAACCTGACGAGACGTCTGAACTGTTTAAACTAACTGAGTGTATCAAAGACATTAAAGACTGGATGACAAACATTTTTTTTCTCTTAAACTCCGACAAAACAGAATTATTACTTATTGGGCCTAAATCTTGTGCACAGCAGATCTCACAACTCAATCTACAATTAGAGGGATACAAAGTTAGCATTAGCTCTACTATAAAAGATCTGGGTGTCATATTAGACAGCAATTTAACTTTTGAAAACTATATATCCCATGTCACAAAAACTGCCTTCTTTCATCTGAGAAATATCGCTAAATTACAAAGCATGCTATCTATCTCTGATGCAGAAAAGCTAGTCCATGCTTTTATGACTTCGAGGCTGGATTATGAAGTGGATTTTATACTCTTTAAAGTGTGATGTTAATATATATATTCAAATTGAATGTGTATAATCTGCTTGTAGACATGCATACCATTAGAAGAATACCATTAGAAGGGTTAACCTAGGTGGAAATTGGGGTCAGGGGTTAAATTAGGTGGAATTTGGGGTCAGGGGTTAAACTAGGTGGGATCTTGTGTGAACAATGTGAAAAACAGTTGCAAAAGAGTAATTAAGCAGGCCAGAACATCAGTGAGACAGAATTTTTTTAGACAGAGATGCTACTGGGGGTCTCCTGAAAATTCTCCTTTGTTGTCGACAATAAAGTATACTCTTCTGATATTCATAACCTTCAGACTGAGTTTGATTCATTAAGAGAAAAACCTAAGAAATCACTATAATTGGCGTCCCTGGGTGGGCTGGAAAGGAGCAGGACTGGTGTTACTGTGCATGCTGGACTGGAGAAAAAACACCAATATGTGGCCACAATAAAAAACGGTAAGCGATTTTATGCTTATTAGTTTGTGTTTTTTCTGCCAGGACCTGCTTGTAACGGTAAATACACTTGAACTGTTTCTCCAGCTTTAAAGAATTAAAAGTAAATGTAGAAATCCTGTGGTTACCGCTCTAAGGTTAGAGGCTGCTTGGACAGGTCACTCAAGAGGAGTGTAGAGTATTTATTTAATTGTAGTGTTTGTGTATTTGCTGCTTCGGGTTAGGCAAAATAGTCCACATTGGTGTGCAGAGAAGACTCCCTTCCTCCTCCTTGACTGGAATGAGGATGGGTGATGCAGCTCAGGTTACACTAAGTGGAGGAGAGGAGTGAATGAGAAGAGGAAAAATAATAAGAGTAAAAGTGTGAATGCGTTTAAAAGTTTTTTAATAAGGAGTAGGTTAAAATAATGATTATAGTATATTATAATATAAAAGGAGGGCTGCATATGTGAGGTGTGATTTAAAGAACAATAGGAATAGTGATTTATTCAGTTTAAGAGAATAGATTATGATATAAAGGAGGAGTCTTCTAAATCAAAACTAATGGAACATGTTGCATTTGAAAGACACAGAGTGAAAAGGCAGAAGAATATACTAGTTAAAACACAAAGATAATTTCAGAAAAATGTTTAAGTTTAAATATGTTAAAAAAGAACAATAGGCTGAATAGAATTAAATTCTTTACATAGCAACAGGTGAAAGACAGTCTGCCCCAGGATGGGGGTAAGAGATAGATTTATGGTGTCCATGTGTGAACAATAAATAGATTATTTATATTTACAGCACAAGGAAAAAAGAGAAGAGGAGAGTAAAAGAGAGAATATCAAACTATTAGATAAAATAATGACATAGACTTTAGCATAATTGTGGATAGAATATAAGTTATTGATGAATAGATATATTATAAAGTGGTATAGTAAGATAAATGAAATGAGGAAATACTAATAATAGAGTTATATTATATAGAAAAGAGTTTGAAACTCTACCAATGGAAAAGAATAAATGAAGCCATAGTGATAATTATATATAGAGAGATAAAGGAAGTATGGAGTAAAAGAATATATTAATAAACAAATAGATTTACTAAATAAGTATGAACGAATAACATATAAGTTAGTTCTTGAATTAAGAATAAAATAGAAAAAGAAAACTTGAAAAATGAATATTGATTAATTGAAGATTTAATTATAAAATGTGTAACAAAATAAGCTTTAAAATGTATAAGAAAACCTAAGAGCTAAAAACTCAAATTACAGAAAGGAAAAAGAATAAAATAGAAATAGAAAAAATAAGTCCACTGTTTCATAGATAAAATTAAAAGTTTAAAATATGCTTACAATATAGGCACATTGAACAGATAAGATAAAAAGTAAAAAGCAGTAACAATTTGAAGAAATAATTGACTTTAGAGAATTTGATTGTATTTAAGGGCAATACAAATGCTTGTTTCATCTCTCAAAGTCAGCTACATAATGTGATCTAAGCCATCATCTATTTGTAGTAAGGTATAGTGATTTAGATGAAAATCACACTGGGTAAATGTTAAAACATGATAGAGTGAGTTATATATATATATATATATATATATATATATATATATATATATATATATATATATATATATATATATATATATATATATATATATATATATGTATGTATATATTTAAGAGTGTAGGCAGTAAGAAGGTAACTGATAATTAAACATTGCATTTCAAAAATGAAAAATGCTTTTAGTAAATAAATATGTGAATTTAATTAATAATATTAACTTTGAGCTATAGCAGTAATGATTTTGAACAGTTATACCAGATACTGGGCCACCATGTAGTATTGTTGAATTAAATCAGGTAAGGAAAAACATATATGGAAATAAAAATGCAATACTAAAATACGTGGCAGAGAAAATAAAAGATAAGATAATGACAAATGGCAAACAGACGAAACATTTGATGTAAGCAGTGAGAAATTAAAAACTGAGTATGGAAAATGTTAGGGAAATTAAAATACGATGTAAAAATGACCGGTTAGTAGAGAAACACTAGCGTAGATGAGGAGAAATGTAAAGTAAAGCATAATCCGAAGCTAAAGAAATTAATTAGAAATAGAATAGAAATAAAAAATTAAACATATTTACATATGATAAAATGATTGTGAATTAGAGAAAAATAAACTGTTAAAACCGTAGAGAGGAGAAAATAGATGAGAGGAGTCTTCATTTGATGGAAAAAACATGGGAAAGAAGAAAAGACTTTTATAGGTCATGAGCTAAATTCCATATATTACTTAAGAGGACATAGGGATGGACTTTGGGGGGCTGTGGTCTTTTACCTACCAGACATCTCTGAGGGCACTGTCAAATGGAAAAGGTGTTTGAAAAACATAATGGACAAACTGTTGGCTGTGGACATTTGTGAAAGCAGTGAGGCAGGAACTGCATTCCCAGGAATTACTGAGGACTGGAAAGGCTACTTATGTTCAGAGACACTAAAAAGAGGCAAACAAGCTAATGATGAACTGATCAAAGAGAAAAAGCACTCCACCAGAACTTTACAACAGCTCAATGAAAGAAAAGAAGCCAGCACAAAGAGAAAAGGGGGAAACACTGTGCCCTGATATGGACACCACAGAAAAGACTGCACTAATCTATGAACCAGTTGTCTTCTCAGGGTGTGAGGAGGGAGAGTATGGTAGTCCATCTCAAAGCAGTCGACCTATAGTCCAAATTGAGTACAATGTGACCACTCAGAGGGCAAAATAAGAGCAAAAGTGTAGCTACCCATTCTTGTATCAAATCAGACTCCTATCAATTTGAATAAAAGAAAAGTATCATGTAAACTGTGAAAAGTCTTAGATGATAATGTACGATGAAACTTTAAATGTGTTATGTTGAAATGATAAATTATGAAGAATGTTAAATTATTTTGGTTCATTTTCATAGGTTAATTCATAGAGATTATTGAACATAGGAGGATAAATTATAATGCATGGTGGTGATAAAAAAGATAATAAAAGACAGTTTTTGATAACTAAAAAAAATAATAATTTGGGTTAGAAGTTGATGGAGTTAAGTATTTAAGTTAAAATTAGGGAAAACTTATTTTGAGTAAACTAAACTTAGATTTGGGAGAAAAATTATGTCAGAGATTAAGACAGAAAAGTGATTTAAAGAAGAAATAGAAACACAAAAAAGTAAAATGAACTCACAGTACTGAATAAGCCAAAAAGTAACAATTCTAAATGTACTAAAATAATATGTGAAAGAGAAAAGTGTTTAAAAACAGAAAACAGGTTGTTTTACATATGTGAAGAAATAATTAAAAGCAAAAAAGAATTAAGGACTAAAGGAGAAAAATCAGATCAGATAGAGAGGAACCTATAAAGAAATCCAGTGATTTTTCAGTCAACTTGTAGAAAATTACAACAAAAAGTTTATGAATAACCAGCTTGATGTGAGAACAGGAAGGAATTAGGAGCTGAAAATGCTGAAAAGTGAAAAATGCTAATTAATATAAAATGCAAAATAAGAAATTATTTAGGTAAGTGTCAAATTTTAATAATGATTAACAGTTCAGGACATTAAGGGAAAACAAAATTAGCCAGCATAGGGAGGATTAATTAAAATTTAACCAGATGAAGGTCTGCTATATCCTGGAATAGGCATTATTGAAACTTTTAAGAAGATAGCAATAATAGAAACACTTAGATATGTTATGGCATTCCTAATTAAAGTCAATTTCAATTCAGTTGTGATTGTGTAGGTGACGAATAAAATGGATTCTATTTTAATTTGATTTGAATTTAATTTTTTATGATGGCATTAGTCAAAACAGGCAAAACTAGATGTTGTAAAGTTAATGATTTATGAACAGTCAGTGATAGAGAATTTCTTAGCAGAGGTTCCTAACACGCGCTGCACTTACATTTGTAAGTTTGGATGCCAAATATGTTAAAGTAATTGATTTCTGTTCAGTTAATTATCAGAGGAGGGTAGACACTTGGTTACACTTAAAGTAAATAGGCTGTTATACATACATTAGAATGCATAAAAGGATTTAGAATATTTTGAGATGGATATTGTAATGTGTAGGATTTAGTTATCTGCAGGTACATTTAGCTCAAGCTAAGTAAAAGACATAAATAAAACGTTTTAGTGATGACGGATTTAGTGTTAACAAGATTCTGTATCCATTCCAGATGCAATAATAACTGTTAAGTTGATAAATAAGAAATTGATTTTACATTAAAGAAAATAAGGTAGCAGGTCTAACACTAGTATAGAGTCACAACCTCAATTAGATGATAGTGGAAATTAAACAACATACAAGTATCTATGAGCAATATATGTAGCATTAGAGATGGAAGAAAAAGACAAATAAGATTTATGTAATACATATAAAGAACAGAGTGTTGAGGCAACAGCATTTCAATAGATTGGCATTTGAGATGTACATGGTTTGAATCATGGGTGAAGTGGTAAGGAAAATTGAGCAGCAAAAATAATGATCTCCTTTGTGAATGTAGTAAGTATTGAATTGTTTTCCACATGTGACATTTGTGCAAAATAGAATGTGAGTAAAAGATCAACAATAGATCTAATGGGTTATTCAAGAACTTGATTGTGGATGTTGTGAAATGATAAAATTAGCTTAGGGCAAGAGATACAAGTTTTTTTTTGGGAATAACAGTTGTGGTAGATGAGTGAAGGTAATTCCATCAGCAGAGCAGGGAAGAAGGAACAGTTATTACATTTAAGATAAGAGAAGTCTCAGATTTGGAATAACCTCTGAAGAAAGTTCAAATAATGTGTCTGTAGTTATAAATAAATTAAAGTAATTAAAGTCAATTAAAGTGAATAAAGGTAATTAAGTAGATAAATAAGTGGATATGTGATTCAGTGAATAGATAAGTAAATGTATTGATAAAGAATTGGAAATCAAGAAAATTGAGCAATTAGACATAATTGTAAGGAATAATTGAAAGAGCTGAAGATGATCCCTCAAGGCCTAGTTTAACAAGATGTGTTAAAATAATATACCTTTTGCATAATTAAGTGATTGCATGAAAACTGACAGAAACAAGCAACTAACATTGCATGAAATACTATTGGGTCGACCCTTGCATGTAATCATGTATTTAACCTTGTGGAATGTTTGGAGAACATTTATAATGCATTGGACAGAAGTTTGATCTTTTATGAGGAAACTAACTGCCATGTGCAAAGCGATATCTGTACAGGAAACCAGAAAGGACCAGAAGCAGCAGATAATTCCGGTGATCGAGTATATCTGAGGTGTTCTGGAGAAAGTGGAGTGAAGTCAGGAGAAAAGGACCTTATGCCAAGGTTACCAAAGGGGATGCCATCAACTGGATACCATCGGGTAACGGGAAACAGAGGAGGCCGAAAATCCTAAAGCTCAAACCAACGAATTGCAAAGTGTGGCAGAAGGAGTTTATCAAAACAGTTAAAAGAGTAATTCTGATTATATACCTGAGTGAAATATACAGAAGGTGCCACAAGTTCAAGTGATCATAATCACCACAACTTCAGGTTAAAGACTCTCAACATAAAGTCTCTATAAACACTTTTTAAGGCCAGAACGAAACAAAGAATGCTCGCAAGTATGTGCCAGATTTAGGGTCAAAAAGATGAACTAGTGCTAAAAAATTTTTATAGTTTAGATAAAGAAGAGGATGATGAAGAGGATCCATGCCTTGGGTGTTAAGTGCTAGTAACCTCTACCCCAAAACGGCGGCTCTCTACGATACGCAAAGTATCTGAGCTGAAGATCAACGTACTCTACGGATTATGTTTTGTGGGTGTTAGATTAGAATATTGTGTTGTGACCCTAGATTGGGAGATTGTGCATGTTTATTTTTTGTTTTAGTTTTATTCTTTACTGTATGTTAAATAATCATGACCCCCAGAAGCAAATAGATAACTAATTGTATGCTTAAAATACTACTTTTTATGATATCAACAAAATAGAATCAAGTCTTTTACTGTGTCCTCGTCAATAGTGGGCACAGAGGTTTGTCGTGATTCTATTCCAAAGTGCAATTACATGATCTGGTCATTTGTAATAATACTGTGACATGTATTTGTCATTAGGTAGTGTGGCTAAGGGCTAGATCATGGAGTTGCACTATGGGCCGAAAGCAAGAAGATTAAGACTTGAAGTCTTAAGAGGAGGGATTATATGAAGTGGATTTTATACTCTTTAAAGTGTGAAGTTAATCTATATATTCAAATTATATGTGTATAATTTGCTTGTAGATTTGCCTACCATTAAAACAATTAAAGTGTTATGTAAGGGGAAAGGGCCTGAGGAAACCACTAAGGGTCACGAGAAGTGGATGAGAAGAGAGCAGGAGAAAGCCTGAGTAAGCAACTAAGGTGTCTCAGGAAATGGATAAGAATAGAGCAACATATGTGTAAACAGAGACGTATAGATGAATAAGATATATGGTTAACAGGTTGGGGTCAAGGGTTAAACTAGGGGGGTCTTGTGTAATAAATGTTGAACTAAGACAAAAACAGATGACAGAGGTGGAATTTGGGGTCAAGGGTTAAACTAGGTGGGATCTTGTGTGACAAGTATAGAACAATGTGAAGAGTAGCTGCAGACTTGTATATAAGCAGGCCAGACCATCAGTGAGTCAGAATTTTTCAGACAGAGATGCTACTGGGGGTCTCCTGAAAGTTCTCCTTTGTTGTCGACAATAAAGTATATTCTTCTGATATTCATAACCTTCAGACTGAGTTTGATTTAGTAAGAGAAAAACCAAGAAAACCACCACAAGAACAGGATAAATGGAGTGAATTCCTCCCCTGGGCAGAATACGCTCAGAATTCCCTCACCCACTCATCCACAGGTCTCACCCCTTTTCAGTGTGTATTAGGCTACCAACCTCCCATGTTCCCATGGTCAGGAGAGCCTTCAATGGTACCATCAGTGGATGACTGGATTAAGCGGAGCGAACAGGTGTGGGACAGTGCTCATGTGAGGCTTCAGAGAGCAATCCGTGCTCAGCGGATTCAAGCAGATCGCAGGAGACGTCCACACCCCAACTATCAACCTGGCCAAAGGGTCTGGCTTGCTACCCGTGATCTTCGTTTACGTCTACCATGCAGGAAGCTCACTCCAAGGTATGTTGGACCTTTTAAGATTCTTAAACGAATTAACGAAGTGACATACCGTTTGGAGCTTCCTGCTAACTATCGCATATCTCCTTCATTTCATGTCTCCCTCCTGAAATCGGTCCACCCTGCATCTCCTGGCACATTGAGTCCTGAACCTCCTCCACCTTTGGAGATCGATGGCATACCTGCTTACTCAGTGAATGAGATCCTGGACTCCCGCCGTAGAAGGGGCCAGTTGCAATATCTGGTGGACTGGGAGGGCTATGGACCTGAAGAAAGATCTTGGGTGGTCTCCAAGGACATACTGGATCCGTCACTGATACAAGAATTTCACCAACGACATCCAGATCACCCTGCACCACGTCCAAGGGGTAGACCTATGAGAAGAACACCAGGAGGTGTTCATAGAGGGGGGGATTCTGTAACGAATATGGCAGCTTACCATTCATCCGCCCACCAGAGGGAGCTCTCTCCCGAATATTGACTGGGTACTTCCTCTGTGGTACTTCCTGGTAGCCACCATATATAAGCACATTGCTTATGTGTATTCATTGCGAAGTATTGCCAGTTTCACTGCCTACTAAGCGTTTTTCCTACTGCTATTTCTGCCATTGTGTTATGACCTTTTTGCCTGCTCTTTTGACTACTGTTTTTGGATTTTGGACTCTGCCTTGTTTGCCTTTTTGGACTGCCTCTTTGTTTGCTTATCGTTGCCTGGTTCATGATCACGATTCTGCCTATTGTTTGATACTAGTTGTTTGTTTAATAAACCTCCAGCTTTTGGATTCAATCCGCCTCCATGTCTTCACCTACGGCTCCCTCACAAAGCTCAGCACTATTTGCTAATGCTTAATAAATTATTCATTGTGTATAGCTATAAATTGTTGCTGTGAGTACTTAAGTATTACATGTATTCTATTTTCTTTGTATAACAACAACAATAATAGTAATAATAACAATAAGTAGTAATTAATATTACACATCAATTGATTTCTCCTTCTATTACTTAATCTCCTATAAGGACACAGACCCTGAAGATCACAGCACCAGAGATGTAAGGATTGGAATCCTCACTGTGGTGGAAGATGATGTTGGCACTTCTGCATCCCTGCCCAATGTGATAAACCTCGCTATAATCCTGGAGGAAGCCATTGTTCTTCAGGATATTCCAGATCTGCCTGCAGCCTTTGCTTACTTGTTCGGTTTCTTGTATGCACTAAATATGGAATACCCAAAAGAACTCAAATATACTTTTGAAGTGATTCAGAAAGTATTCATGGATCTTGGTGGCACATGCTCTGCGAGAGTTCAGTCCCTGAAGTCTAAATTGTTATAGTTGCACACAGCCATTTTGCAAAAAGGCACTGCAACCATCATTGGTTACAAACTTTGCAGACTGAAGATGAAGACTGAAGTCTTGAGTTTTACAGTACTGTATATCTAACTATATTTTATTTTATTTTTTTCATTTAATACACAGGTAGGTGCAATTTAAAGTTCAAATGTGAAATAAAACATACTGTACTTTCATATTACTGTGTTCTTAGATTTGAGATGCTTTATAGGATGTTTGAACTGACAATGTTTTGAGGTTCGGGATGAGAATTCTAGTGACTGTTCAAAAGTTTCTGATGCCCCGTTGGCCAGAAAAACTGGGAAAGACTTGACAAAACTTCAAGTTAAGAGGAGGACATCCTTCTGAGTTATTCTTTTATTCATGTCTGTTTTTGGAATTGTGTACTTTGTTGACAAAGTGCTTTACACTTTATATACTTTGAATGGAGTGGGGTTTAACGTTTATTTAGATTAGATATTTTTGTACTCATCTGGTTTAAGTGTTGGACACATTAGCTTGGTTTTACTAACTTAGTAAAGCATGAAGAAAGCTCGCCTGTCATTTTATGTTTAGGCAATGTTGTAGTGTACAAACTTTTCACACATGTAAAAACATTCAGTACAAGTTGTTAAATGTTGATTTTTGTACTAAAATGTTTTATATTGTGTTTTGAACAGTTTAAAAAAAATAAAAGGTTAATTTACTTTTCTTGTGTATTTAATTTAAATTATAAAAAATATTAGTGAATGCATAATGGACCATTTTGCAACAAAATTCAGCAAACAAAAATGTCTTGTTGGGTGAACATGATATTTTTTGTTCAGCAAACAAATATGTCTTGTTGGGTGAACATGATACTTTTTGTTCAGAGAACTAAAGAATTCAACAAAATATTTTGAGTTCACTGGTCTTCAAACCCTGTTTGTTGAGTTAACTCAAAAAGCTATGTGTGATAGGTTGCCTTATTATTTTAAGTTTACTCAACTTTTTTTTTTTACAGTGCAGTGTAAGGAGGATAAAATTGGGGTTATATGATCATATTTTCTAGACCTGGTCAGAACTCTGGCTGCTGCATTTTGTACTAATTGAAGTTTGTTAATAGAGGATGCTGGGCAGCCAGCAAATAGAGCATTACAGTAATCCAGCCTCAAAGTCATAAAAGCATGGACTAGCTTTTTTTTTTATAGTGGTTCCCATATAAACTCTGAGTGTTAATTTTAACTCTAAGGTAGTTAAATCTACTATCTAAAATTTGCTGTGTGACTCCTTGAATATTCTCTTTTTCCTTCATTCCTTACTCTCCATATGTCCACTACTTTGTGCTCTGCCATGTGTTTCTGCAACTCTTTTCTCCCAGTGTCATTCCTAAAAACCATGCCATCCGCTAAATCAATTCTATTAAAAACCGTGTTAAAATATCCAATTAAAATAGTTTCGCCCCATAAAATCATTAGATCATTTATTCTGTTAAAAAAGTCCTTCTTTTCTTTTTCTGCTACTGGAGCATGAAGGTTACATAATGTTATATTATTTTCTCTCATTCTAATAGCAAGGCATTTTCCTTCTTTATCATTGTATATTTCTTCCACATCATTCTTTATATCTTCTTTGACTAAAATAGTGACCCCTCTTCCCATCCTTCTATCACCATTGTTATAAAATATTTGCCCCCTCCATCTCCTTTTAAAATCTTCCATCACACCATCATTCCAATTTGTCTCTTGTAAACAAATTAAGTTTTGTTTTTTGCACAGTTCCTTTACCTTGTCAAATTTTCCAACATTTAAAAGACCTCTTGTATTAAAACTAACACAATTAAAAACCATTAAAAAAAAGATAAAAATAAAAATAAATACTTAAAATAATTACTCATCTTCCCCTCCTTCTAAACTGCTTAACACATTGAACATATTAGCTTTAGCGTTTTTTCTAACATTGTCCAAATTTGGTTTTACCTTTAGTGTTCTTCTTCTTAAATTCACTTTCATACATCTGTCCATATTGTCCACCTTTGCATCTTCTTCATAATCCATGTCTTTGTTTTGCTCAATTTTTTTCTTGTCCATTTTCCTCCATGTCTGAAAACTCAATTTCCATTATTTGATTTCCTCCCTCCTTCATTTCTCCATCTTCATTAAAATCCACAACTTCTCCAGTGTTATTCTTTAGTTGTTCTATTTCTCTTTGCTGTGTTGCTTCTTCCTCCTGATCTCCTTCAAGTTTTGCATCTTCCTCCTTATTTCCTTCTTGCACCTGTCTGTTCACCTGTTTTTCTTTTTCTCCTTCCTCCCCTTCCATCCAACATTCACATTTATCTAAGAATTCTGCACACTCCGAGCATCTGACAGTGGTGCACGATCGTGCAAAATGTCCCCATTCTCCGCATCTGTAGCACTTGAAATTAGGACAGTCTTTCAGCAGATGGTCCGGGCTCATGAACTGCCTACAAGTTTTCACTTGCCGACTGTGCATCACCCGGAAATGCTGTGGTCCTTCGGCTGTTTCTAGCCTCGTGCTATAGGGCAGTGATGCCACCTCCTTCGGGAACTTTACTTTTAGGAACCTCGTCCCATCTTCTTTTAATTTTTGTTAGTGGCTCAACACCCCATTCATCCAATTTTTCTACAATTATACTGTTTTCCAGGCAGACAGGCAGGTGCAAGGAAACTACATAATCTCGGTTATGCAAACTTTTAACTTCACAGTTCACTCCATTAATTTTCAGTCCTTCTAAAAGTTTTTCACACTCCTCTTCTTTTTCCATGGTCAGTTCATATTCTTTGCCTTGTCTGGGTCTTAGCGCCAACATTTTCCCTTGTCCACATTTTTCCATTATCGCTTTATTAACATCTTCTGCCTTTACCTCAAGTATGTTTTCCACATTTATAATCACCGTAGCCTCCTTCAAGTATTTACTCTCCGCAAACTTACTTTTTTCAGTTTTGTTTCCATTTCGTGGTTGCTTATCCAGTCCATTTTCGTTAGCCTTGCTTGTTCCTCCTGCCAGTTCGTTGTCGTTTGCCGTGCTTGTTTCTCCTCCTAATCCAATGTCGATAGCCTTTCGCATTCCTCCTGCCAGTCCATTATCTTTCACCAGTCGAGTTTCTCCTGCCATGTCAGTGTTTGTTGCCGTGCATCCGTCCGCCATTGCTTACTCCAAAAAAAAAGAGTTCCAAATGAAAAAATAAGTTCCTCCCGAACAGCTAATGCTGTTGGGAGGAAAATCAACTTAAATCAACTCAAAACAAAATAACCAAATTAACTCTAATAATTTACAAATCAAAAAGAAAACAAACAAAGAGTGGGGAGAGCCTTTCTCTCCTAACTGCAGCCAAACACTTCCTGGAATGTACCAAGATGGAGTATTGACAGGGTGGTATGGCCGTAAGCGAAAGAAGCTGTCAAGAGTTGGCTATTTAAAACAGGCGCAGCACCAGGGACCGAGCGCAGCTCAGCTGGCATCAACACAGCACCGACAGAAACAATGCCCTTGAAGGCGAGAAAAAATAATGGCAGAGGAGCTGTGACACAGGGAAGTCTATCAGCTGCCAAATGAAGGACTTCGAAAAGCTTAGAGCACCTGGTATTCCCAGGCGGTCTCCCATCCAAGTACTAACCAGGCCCGACCCTGCTTTACTTCCGAGTTCAGATGAGATCAGGCATTTCCTTTTTTTTTTTTTTTTTTTTTATCAAACCAATTTCAATTACAATCTTTTACAGTAAATCATAATAAAACAGACATTAAAAGATCATTTCATATTCAAAAACATTAAAAACGTGGTAGTTTCCAGTTCATTTCTTGAAAAACTTGACATGCTTTGTCCGTCAGAATTTTGTGCAGCTCACTCAAAATGTTCTCATTTTTATGATATATATACAGTTTTTCCACATATCTCTCCATTTTCCTCTTAAAAATTCCCCATACATCCATCACCATTTTCTCTTTTTTTGCCACAATTCTCCTTTCCCACATTGCATTTTTCATCAGCATTATACATAGGTTTACTATTTTCTTATTTTCATTGTTCTTATTCCATCCCAACATCACTACTCTGTTCCATTCTGTTTCATTTTCATCCCAGTCTCCAAGTAGTCCTTTAATTAAAACTTTACAATCTTTTAAAAAACCTTCCAATTCTTGACAATATAAAAACATGTGTAAAAAACCCTCTTCTTCTTTTTGACATACTTTACACATTCCACTTTGTTCCATCCCTATCTTGTTTAAAATGACATCAGAAAAGATTGCTTTGTGCCTTATTAAAAATTCTAGACATTCGACTTTTGTTTCTACATACCTTCCTTTCATGTTTCCCCATATTTCATTTGCTTTTACATTTTTGTATTTCTCTATCCAGTATTTGTTTGCTGTTGGTTCTTTAAAAAATCAGGCATTTCCAGGGTGGTTTGGCCGTAAGCGAAAGAGGCTATCAAGAGTTGGCTATTTAAAACAGGCGCAGCACCAGTGACCGAGCGCAGCTCAGCTGGCATCAACACAGCATCGACAGAAACAATGCCCTTGAAGGCGAGAAAAAATAATGGCAGCGAAGCTGTGACACGGGGAAGTCTATCAGCTGCCAAATGAAGGACTTCGAAAAGCTTACAGCACCTGGTATTCCCAGGCGGTCTCCCATCCAAGTGTAAAAGGTGTACTATATTTATTTATTATTGGACCAGACAAAAAAAAAACAGAAGATTACAAGGTAAGTAAAAGGGGGTGGGGGTGAAACTGAGCAATAACCAAAGACAAACTGTTGTTGAATGTTTTAAATACAAAAATAATTTTACTTTAGATTGTATGAATTTTTCCTTTTCGTATTTGTCTTAGTAAACAATACTTACATCAGTAACATAACTATTTATACACAACCCCAGGGTGCACCCACTTTACAATTATTTTAAATCAAACACATATCACAATAAATGAATTCAAGTGAAAACAAAAGAAACCATAAAATAACACAAATAAATCAGTGTCGTTGTTCACTCTAAAATTGGTGAAATCAGTTCAATTCAGATAAAGTTCTGTTTTTTCCCGTCAAGAAAATCAGTCCTTAGAGCTGCATTAAAAAATCGCAGTCCAATAAAGGAATTAACTTTTTGGCAATTTCTTACTTTATCCGGTGAAATGAGGATAAATTGAAATATGTGTACTTCACAATTTTTCAGGTCGACTTAGGAGGCTCGCCATCAATACAAGGAATCCAGTGAAACTGGGAAAATGTCCTCAGAAAAAAACCTGGCCTGATCACAGACCAGAATATATAAATAAGTTTAATATGTTCAAAATAATTTCAAAAACATACAAAATATACAAAACGTGGAACAAATAAAACACATACACACACATGTTTACCATAAAATGAGCTAAAATAATGGAATACCTGTCAAATTCGCAATGTCTATATCACTCTATGGTCTTCTCACACACACGCGATTGAAAAATGGCGTCAGCGCACAGTAAATGCAATGCAACATGCAGTCTGACTTCAACACACTCTTAAATACAGTAACACTTTTGCAGGTACAGGTACAACTTGATTTAGTACAACTACAATCACTTTTAAACTGTTTGGGAATCATAACATACTGTATTTTAATCTTTTTGTTCAAGTTTGCTCCTCTATTATTCTGCCAACCGGTCTCGTCTCTGCTCTCTCTCTCTGTGGCAAGCTGGAAGGGGCGGAGCTAACAACCCGCTCTTACGATTGGTTGTTACTTTACTTCAAACTACATTTGTATACATGAATTTTATTTCGTTTATCATATTTATAAAGACTTGTAGATATAATAATAATATGATTATACTGCTCTTAATAATATTATAAATAATTATTTAACTATTTTACTGGGGTTACATATGTTTCTGCAACTATTGTCGGTAAGATGACTTTCAGTTTTGCCATATGAACGACAGAGCATAAGAACGACAAGAATGGGATTCGATGGACTCGGCCACCCCGTCATGTATGTACTCACTTTCCTGATATGGGCTGGACTATAGGATTTCTGTATGTATTTGCTGCTATTTTCGGTAAAGATGACGTTAAATTTTGCAACAACATCCTTCAAAACGATAAAAGAGTGAGAGTAAAAGAACTTCTACAGAAACACCAAGATCTCTCGAATGCCAGAACATACAAGCGACGAGGATGGGATTCGAACCCACGCGTGCAGAGCACAATGGATTAGCAGTCCATCGCCTTAACCACTCGGCCACCTCGTCACATACTTTCTCTTTTCTCTGGTGGAGGCCGGACTATGGCACATATTTATATATGTATGTTTCTGCAACTATTTTCAGTAAGATGACTTTCAGTTTTGACATATGAACAACAGATCAAATGAACGACAACAATGGGATTCGATGGACTCTTCCACCCCGCCATGTATGTACTCACTTTCATGATGGGGGCTGGACTATGACATTTCTGTATGTATTTGCTGCTGTTTTCGGTAAAGATGACGTTACATTTTACAACAACATCCTTCAAAACGATAAGAGCGTGCGAGTAAAACACCTTCCACGGAAGCACCGGCCTCCTTTAAACGCCAGAGCATTTGAACGACAAGGATGGGATTTGATGGACCCTTCCACCTCGTCATGTATGTACTCCCTTTCATGATGGGGGCTGGACTATGGCATATGTTTGTATTTGCAGCTATTTCCGATAAAGTTGACATAAAATTTTGCAACAACATCCTTCAAAACGCTGAAAGAGTGAGAGTAAAAGAACTTCTACAGAAACACCATGATCTCTCAAATGCCAGAACATATGACCAACGAGGATGGGATTCGAACACACGCATGCAGAGCACAACGGACTAGCAGTCCATTGCCTTAACCACTCGGCCTCATCACGTACTTTCCTTATTCTCTGGTGGAGGCCGGACTGTGGCACATAAGTGTAAATGTATGTTTCTGCAACTATTTTTGGTAGGATGACTTTCAATTTTGCCATATGAACAACAGAGCAAATGAACGTAAAAATGGGATTCGATGGACTCGGCCACCCCGTCATGTATGTACTCACTTTCCTGTTTGGGGGCTGGACTACGGCATTTCTGTATATATTGGCTGCTATTTTCGGTAAAGATGACGTTAAATTTTGCAACAACATCCTTCAAAACGATAAGAGCATGAGAGTAAAACACCTTCCACGGAAGCACCAGCCTCTTTCTAACGCCAGAGCTTTTGAACGACAAGGATGGGATTCGATGGACTCTTCCACCTCGTCATGTATGTACTCACTTTCATGATGGGGGCTGGACTATGGCATATATGTTTGTATTTTCAGCTATTTTCGATAAAGATGACGTTAAATTTTGCAACAACATCCTTTAAAACGCTAAAAGAATGAGAATAAACGAACTTCTACAGAAACATCATGATCTCTCGAATGCAGGATTAAATGAGCAACGAGAATAGGTTTCAAACCCACTCATGCAGTGCACAATGGACTAGCAGTCCATTGCATTAACCACACTGCCAACATGTCATGTATTTTCCTTTTTCTCTGGTGGAGGCCGGACTTTGGCACATAATTGTATATGTATGTTTCGGCAACTATTTTCGGTAAGATGACTTTCAGTTTTGCCGTATGAACGAAAGATCAAATGAACGACAAAAATGGGATTCGATGGTCTCGGCCACCCCGTCATGTATGTACTCACTTTCCTGTTGGGGGCTGGACTATGGCATTTCTGTATGTATTTGCTGCTATTTTCGGTAAAGATGACGTTAAATTTTGCAACAACATCCTTCAAAACGATAAGAGCGTGCGAGTAAACCACCTTCCACGGAAGCACCGGCCTCTTTCAAACGCCAGAGCATTTGAACGACAAGGGTGGGATTCGATGGACTCTTCCACCTCGTCATGTATGTACTCACTTTCATGATGGGGGCTGGACTATGGCATATGTTTGTATTTGCAGCTATTTTCGATAAAGTTGACATAAAATATTGCAACAACATCCTTCAAAACGCAAAAAAATTAAGAGAACTTCTACAGAAACACCATGATCTCTCATATACCAGAACATATGAGCGACGAGGATGGGATTCGAACCCACGCGTGCAGAGCACAATGGATTAGCAGTCCATCGCCTTAACCACTCGGCCACCTCTTCACATACTTTCCCTTTTTCTCTGGTAGAGGCCGGACTGTGGCACATATGTGTATATGTATGGTACTGCAACTATTTTCGGTAAGATGACTTTCAATTTTGCCGTATGATCGACAGAGCAAATGAACGACAAAAATGGGATTCGATAGACTCAGCCACCCCGTCATGTATGTACTCACTTTCCTGTTGGAGGCTGGTCTACGGCATTTCTGTATATATTGGCTGCTATTTTCGGTAAAGATGACGTTAAATTTTGCAACAACATCCTTCAAAACGATATGAGCGTGCGAGTAAAACACCTTCCACAGAAGCACCAACCTCTTTCAAACGCCAGAGCATTCGAACGACAAGGATGGGATTCGATGGACCCTTCCACCTCGTCATGTATGTACTCACTTTCATGATGGGGGCTGGAATATGACATTTCTGTATGTATTTGCTGCTATTTTCGGTAAAGATGACGTTAAATTTTGCAACAACATCCTTCAAAACGATAAGAGCGTGCGAGTAAAACACCTTCCACGGAAGCACCGGCCTCTTTTAAACGCCAGAGCATTTGAACGACAAGGATGGGATTCGATGGACTTTTCCACCTCATCATGTATGTACTCACTTTCATGATGGAGGCTGGACTATGGCATATGTTTGTATTTGCAGTTATTTTCGATAAGGCTGACATAAAATTTTGCAACAAATATCCTTCAAAACGCTAAAAGAGTAAGAGTAATAGTACTTCTTCCAAAACATCATGATCTTTCGAATGCCAGAACATATGAGCGACGAGGATGGGATTCGAACCCACGCGTGCAAAGCACAATGGATTAGCAGTCCATCGCCTTAACCACTCGGCCACCTCATCACATACTATCCTTCTTCTATGGGGGAGGCCGGACTGTGGCACATATATGTATATGTTTGTTTCTGCAACTATTTTCGGTAAGATGACTTTCAATTTTGCCGTATGAATGACAGAGCGAATTAACGTAAAAATGGGATTCGATGGACTCGGCCACCCTGTCATGTATGTACTCACTTTCCTGTTGGGGGCTGGACTACGGCATTTCTGTATATATTGGCTGCTATTTTCGGTAAAGATGACGTTAAATTTTGCAAGAACATCCTTCAAAACGATAAGAGCATTTGAACGACAAGGATGGGATTTGATGGACTCTTCCACCTCATCATGTATGTACTCACTTTCATGATGGGGGCTGGACTATGGCATATGCTTGTATTTGCAGCTATTTTCGATAAAGTTGACATAAAATTTTGCAACAACATCCTTCAAAACGCTAAAAGATTGAGAGAACTTCTACAGAAACACCATGATCTCTCAAATGCCAGAACATATGAGCAATGAGGATGGGATTCGAACCCACGTGTGCAGTGCACAATGGATTAGCAGTCCATCACCTTAACCACTCAACCACCTCGTCATGTACTTTCTTTCTTCTCTGGTGGAGTCCGGACTGTGGCACATATTTGTTAATGTATGTTTCTGCAACTATTTTCGGTAAGATGACTTTCAGTTTTGCCATATGAACGACAGAGCAAATGAACGACAATAATGGGATTCGATGGACTCGGCCACCCCGTCATGTATGTACTCACTTTCATGATGGGGGCTGGAATATGACATTTCTGTATGTATTTGCTGCTATTTTCGGTAAAGATGACGTTAACTTTTGCAACAACATCCTTCAAAATGATAAGAGCGTGCGAGTAAAACACCTTCCACGGAAGCACCAGGCTCTTTCAAACGCCAGAGCATTCGAACGACAAGGATGGGATTCGATGGACCCTTCCACCTCGTCATGTATGTACTCACTTTCATGATGGGGGCTGGAATATGACATTTCTGTATGTATTTGCTGCTATTTTCGGTAAAGATGACGTTAAATTTTGCAACAACATCCTTCAAAACGATAAGAGCGTGCGAGTAAAACACCTTCCACGGAAGCATCGGCCTCTTTCAAACGCCAGAGCATTTGAACAAGGATGGGATTCGATGGACTCTTCCACCTCGTCATGTATGTACTCACTTTCATGATGGGGGCTGGACTATGGCATATATGTTTGTATTTGCAGCTATTTTCGATAAAGATGACGTTAAATTTTGCAACAACATCCTTCAAAACGCTAAAAGAGTGAGAGTAAAAGTACTTCTACAGAAACACAATGATCTCTTGAATGCCAGAACATATGAGCGACAAGGATGGGATTCGAACCCACGCGTGCAGAGCACAATGGATTAGCAGTCCATCGCCTTAACCACTCGGCCACCTCGTCACGTACTATCCTTTTTCTATGTGGGAGGCCGGACTGTGGCACATATTTGTATATGCTTGTTTCTGCAACTATTTTCGGTAAGATGACTTTCAATTTTGCCGTATGAACGACAGAGCGAATGAACGTAAAAATGGGATTCGATGGACTCGGCCACCCTGTCATGTATGTACTCACTTTCCTGTTGGGGGCTGGACTACGGCATTTCTGTATATATTGGCTGCTATATTCGGTAAAGATGACGTTAAATTTTGCAAGAACATCCTTCAAAACGATAAGAGCATGAGAGTAAAACACCTTCCACGGAAGCACCGGCCTTTTTCAAACGCCAGAGCTTTTGAACGACAAGGATGGGATTCGATGGACTCTTCCACCTCGTCATGTATGTACTCACTTTCATGATGGGGGCTGGACTATGGCATTTATGTTTGTATTTTCAGCTATTTTCGATAAAGATGACATCAAATTTTGCAACAACATCCTTTAAAACGCTAAAATAATGAGAATAAACAAGCTTCTACAGAAACACCATGATCTCTCGAATGCCAGATCAAATGAGCGACAAGGATGGGATTCAAACCCACTCTTGCAGTGCACAATAGACTAGCAGTCCATCGCCTTAACTACACGGCCAACACGTCATGTATTTTCCTTTTTCTCTGGTGGAGGCCGGACTTTGGCACATAATTGTATATGTATGTTTTAGCAACTATTTTCGGTAAGATGACTTTCAGTTTTGCTGTATGAACGAAAGATCAAATAAACGACAAAAATGGGATTCGATGGACTCGGCCACCCCGTCATGTATGTACTCACTTTCCTGTTGGGGGCTGGACTATAGCATTTCTGTATGTATTTGCTGCTATTTTCGGTAAAGATGACGTTAAATTTTGCAACAACATGCTTCAAAACGATAAGAGCGTGCGAGTAAAACACCTTCCACGGAAGCACCGGCCTCTTTCAAACGCCAGAGCATTTGAACGACAAGGATGGGATTTGATGGACCCTTCCACCTCGTCATGTATGTACTCCCTTTCATGATGGGGGCTGGACTATGGCATATGTTTGTATTTGCAGCTATTTTCGATAAAGTTGACATAAAATTTTGCAACAACATCCTTCAAAACGCTAAAAGATTGAGAGAACTTCTACAGAAACACCATGATCTCTCAAATGCCAGAACATATGAGCAATGAGGATGGTACTCGAACCCACGCGTGCAGTGAACAATGGATTAGCAGTCCATCGCCTTAACCACTCGGCCACCTCGTCATGTACTTTCTTTCTTCTCTGGTGGAGTCCGGACTGTGGCACATATTTGTTAATGTATGTTTCTGCAACTATTTTCGGTAAGATGACTTTCAGTTTTGCCATATGAACGACAGAGCAAATGAACGACAATAATAGGATTTAATGGACTCGGCCACCCCGTCATGTATGTACTCACTTGCCTGTTGGGGGCTGGACTATGGCATTTCAGTATGTATTTGCTGCTATTTTCGGTTAAGATGACGTTAAATTTTGCAACAACATCCTTCAAAACGATAAGAGCGTGCGAGTAAAACACCTTCCACAGAAACACCAGGCTCTTTCAAATGCCAGAGTATTTGAACAACAAGGATGGTATTCGATGGACCCTTCCACCTCGTCATGTATGTACTCACTTTCCTGTTGGGGGCTGGAATATGACATTTCTGTATGTATTTGCTGCTATTTTCGGTAAAGATGACGTTAAATTTTGCAACAACATCCTTCAAAACGATAAGAGCGTGCGAGTAAACCACCTTCCACGGAAGCACCGGCCTCTTTCAAACGCCAGAGCATTTGAACGACAAGGATGGGATTTGATGGACTCTTCCACCTCATCATGTATGTACTCACTTTCATGATGGGGGCTGGACTATGGCATATGTTTGTATTTGCAGCTATTTTCGATAAAGTTGACATAAAATTTTGCAACAATATCCTTCAAAACGCTAAAAGATTGAGAGAACTTCTACAGAAACACCATGATCTCTCAAATGCCAGAACATATGAGCAATGAGGATGGTACTCGAACCCACGCATGCAGTGAACAATGGATTAGCAGTCCATCGCCTTAACCACTCGACCACCTCGTCATGTACTTTCCTTCTTCTCTGGTGGAGTCCGGACTGTGGCACATATTTGTTAATGTATGTTTCTGCAACTATTTTCGGTAAGATGACTTTCAGTTTTGCCATATGAACGACAGAGCAAATGAACGACAATAATAGGATTCAATGGACTCGGCCACCCCGTCAAGTATGTACTCACTGTCCTGTTGGGGGCTGGACTATGGCATTTCAGTATGTATTTGCTGCTATTTTCGGTTAAGATGACGTTAAATTTTGCAACAACATCCTTCAAAACGATAAGAGCGTGTGAGTAAAACACCTTCCACAGAAACACCAGGCTCTTTCAAATGCCAGAGTATTTGAACAACAAGGATGGTATTCGATGGACCCTTCCACCTCGTCATGTATGTACTCACTTTCCTGTTGGGGGCTGGAATATGACATTTCTGTATGTATTTGCTGCTATTTTCGGTAAAGATGACGTTAAATTTTGCAACAACATGCTTCAAAACGATAAGAGCGTGCGAGTAAACCACCTTCCACGGAAGCACCGGCCTCTTTCAAACGCCAGAGCATTTGAACGACAAGGATGGGATTCGATGGACTCTTCCACCTCGTCATGTATGTACTCACTTTCATGATGGGGGCTGGACTATGGCATATGTTTGTAATTGCAGCTATTTTCGATAAAGTTGACATAAAATTTTGCAACAACATCCTTCAAAATGCTAAAAAATTGAGAGAACTTCTACAGAAACACCATGATCTCTCAAATTCCAGAACATATGAGCGACGAGGATGGGATTCGAACCCACGCATGCAGAGCACAATGGATTAGCAGTACATCGCCTTAACCACTCTGCCACCTCGTCACATACTTTCCCTTTTCTCTGGTAGAGGCCGGACTGTGGCACATATGTGTATATGTATGGTTCTGCAACTATTTTCGGTAAGATGACTTTCAATTTTGCCGTATGAACGACAGAGCGAATTAACGTAAAAATGGGATTCGATGGACTCGGCCACCCTGTCATGTATGTACTCACTTTCCTGTTGGGGGCTGGACTACGGCATTTCTGTATATATTGGCTGCTATTTTCGGTAAAGATGACGTTAAATTTTGCAAGAACATCCTTCAAAACGATAAGAGCATGAGAGTAAAACACCTTCCACGGAAGCACCGGCCTCTTTCAAACGCCAGAGCTTTTGAACGACAAGGATGGGATTCGATGGACTCTTCCACCTCGTCATGTATGTACTCACTTTTATGGTGGGGGCTGGACTATGGCATATGTTTGTATTTGCAGCTATTTTCGATAAAGTGGACATAAAATTTTGCAACAACATCCTTCAAAACACTAAAAGAGTGAGAGAACTTCTGCAGAAACACCACAATCTCTCAAACACCAGAACATACAGGCGACGAGGATGGGATTCGAACCCACGCGTGCAGAGCACAATGGATTAGCAGTCCATCGCCTTAACCACTCAGCCACCACGTCACGTACTTGACATCTTCTCTGGTGGAGGCCGGACTGTGGCACATATGTGTATATGTATGTTTCTGCAACTATTTTCGATAAGGTGACTTTCAATTTTGCCGTATGATCGACAGAGCAAATGAACGACAAAAATGGGATTCGATCGACTCGGCCACCCCGTCATGTATGTACTCACTTTCCTGTTGGGGGCTGGACTACGCCATTTCTGTATATATTGACTGCTGTTTTCGGTAAAGATGACTGTAAATTTTGCAACAATATCCTTCAAAACGATAAGAGCGTGCGAGTAAAACACCTTCCACGGAAGCACCGGCCTCTTTCAAACGCCCGAGCTTTTGAACGACAAGGATGGGTTTCGATGGACCCTTCCACCTCGTCATGTATGTACTCACTTTCCTGTTGGGGGCTGGACTATGGCATATATGTTTGTATTTGCAGCTATTTTCGATAAAGATGACTTAAAATTTTGCAACAACATCCTTCAAAACACTAAAAGAGTGAGAGTAAAAGTACTTCTACAGAAACACCATAAAATCTCTCGAAGGCCAGAACATATGAGCAACGAGGATGGGATTCAAACCCATGCGTGCAGAGCACAATGGATTAGCAGTCCATTGCCTTAACCACTCGGCCACCTCATCATGTATTTTCTTTCTTCTCTGGTGGAGGCCGGACAGTGGCACATAATTGTAAATGTTTGTTTCTGCAACTATTTTCGGTAAGATGACTTTCAGTTTTGCCGTATGAACGACAGAGTAAATGAACGACAAAAATGGGATTCGATGGACTCGGCCACCCCGTCATGTATGCTATTTTCGGTAAAGATGACGTTAAATTTTGCAACAACATCCTTCAAAACGATAAGAGTGTGCGAGTAAAACACCTTCCACGGAAGCACCGGCCTCTTTCAAATGCCAGAGCATTTGAGCGACAAGGATGGGATTCGATGGACTCTTCCACCTCGTCATGTATGTACTCACTTTCATGATGGGGGCTGGACTATGGCATATATGTTTGTATTTGCAGCTCTTTTTTTATAAAGGTGACATAAAATTTTGCAACAACATCCTTCAAACCGCTAAGAGAGTGCGAGTAAAACACCTTTCACAAAAGCATCGGCCTCTTTCAAACGCCAAAGCATTTGAACGACAAGGATGGGATTCGATTGACTTGGCCACTTTGTAATAAAATTTTGCAACAACATCCTTCAAAACGCTAAAAGAGTGAGAGTAAAACAAGTTCCACAGAAGCACCAGGCTCTCTCGAATGCCAGGACATATAGCGACGAGGATGGGATTTAAAGAGCACAATGGATTAGCAATGCCAGCTGCTGAAGGATTGTCCATCAATATTTCACAAATGTTGAAGATAAGAGCCAATCGGAGCGATTGGGTCCAACATTGTAGCCAATCACGTTGCAGCGTCTCAACATTTGCAGCCAATCGCGGACCGTAGTTCTCAACATTTTCAACATTTGACCAATCAGAGTCATGGCAATGTTAAAGCTGGGGAAGGAACCATTCCAAGATTCACCGCTAGGTGTGCAGTCAAACAGGTTAGTCAGATGTCAATCAATTTTCCGAACTGAGCCGAAGGTACACGAAGGAATAACAGGGTCATCTGGAGGCGGGTCAGAGGTCAAAAAAGTTTCTTGACCTTCAGTGATTTTCGACAAACAGCATCATTCGACAGAGCACAGCATCGTTTTGTTTAAAGTTCAGGATTTTTTTTCTGATAGTGATTTCTTAAAAAAGATAAGAAAATCTACATAATTGCACGTATTAATGTTTTAGTGTTTTGTATTTCAAATTTGGATACTTTAATCTAAAACCGTTTAATTTATAGGAGAAAAAATGTCTGAAAAATTCCACAAAGCCATGTCAGACGCTGACTGGATTTCACGTCTGAAAAAGTTTGCCAGCACAGGAGTTTGGCCATCAGATGAGGGCAACAGGAACAGGCCAGCTCCTCGATAAAAAAAGTGGCTTGAGATTTATCAAAGGGTGTTTATTTCGTTTACATGATATAACGTTTGTTGAAATTTGCTTAACTTGTTAAGCTTCAGTACATTCAGTACAGTATCTATGTAAAACATGTCATACTTGTTTTTAAATATTAATGTGTTTTAAATTGCATGTATTTTGAGATTTACGTCGAATAATTTACTATAGTTTGACCGTTTATGAGAGTGATTTTAAAAGGTGGTGGAATGGATTATGAATGTACAATACATGCTGTGAGTTTACCTGCAAGCTGTGTGACAAGCGTGCGTGCGTAAAATTTTAGTACAACACCCTAGTCTTTTGTTTCAAGTATATCAGTATCTAGCAAGATGCCCAAACTTCTGACGTACGAAAACGTTCCTTTATCGAAGTAGTTCACAACTATCCATTAACAGAATTTGTAATGTAGTCAAATGTGTAGTTGGTCAACGGATGCTAGCGACAATGTTTTTCCCCCCTGTAGTTCAGTGTTTTGTTTGTCTTGGACAAACGCAGCTGCATAAATCCTTAAGTTTTAAATAAAAGTGAAACTATCAACAAAAAGCTTGACCGCTTTCAAGCTATAAATACAAGCACTGTCATTTACAGCTCATTGCTGCCTAATGGTGTTAATGGAAGTTTTTACCAGTATTATGTAATGTATGAGTGAATGGTCTTTTCCAGAAAAATTCCAGAACATCGTTGCCTGTGTGAACAGTACATGTTTTAACTTACTGGTAAAGACGTTCCAGATATTTTCTGGATATTTACCAGGTAACACTGTGTGAAAGGGTCGTTTATAGACGTTTATTAGCCTTGGTCTTAACATTAATATTAATTTGTGCCTATTCCACATTAAAAAAAACAGTTTAACTCTGTTTTGTTTGGGAACTCGCGTGGTCAGAATCTTTATTGGGCAGCGTTCTGCACAAGCTGTTTAAACAGTGGACTAGTACAGTCAGATAATTTTCCATCGAACTGTGTCATAGCTCATTACCACAAGGTTGACCTGATTTTAGCCCTCCTTGATGCCCACATTGCCCAAATGCACCGCACTGCTTTCGCCTTAGCTCGCCTCCAGCTCCTCTTTGAAAATTAATGACTTCTGGCTACTTTGACAGTCTCGCCAACAACGCTTGAACGCACTGTAAGAGTCAATCTCATGTTTACTGCCTGTTTAGTGAGGTACTTACAATATTTGGCATGCCTGTTTTTTAACCAACTCACTGATTTCACTAACTTCAAGTTGTTGTTAATTGCATCTTAGCAATTTCAAGTCATTTTTATTAATAAAGTGCCTATGCAATGCAGATTGTGTCAAAGAAGCTTTACAGTGATGAACAGGGAAATGATCAAATCCATATAACAAAATGTAATTGTTGAGAGATGTTTTCAAAACAAAAATTGCACAATTGATTCATTGATAGTTTGTTTGACTGACTGTTTATTTATTGTCTGAATTGAATGATTTTACTCACGTTTTGTTTGTATGCAGCAATTTCAAGTCATTATTAATGTACATTTAAAACACTATGTTGTATGTTGTGCTATGTATTGTGTGTAAGTTCCAGTACGCTTTAAACACTTCAGTCGTGATATGCTAGTAGTAGTAGTAGGTTGTGGATGACCGTGTAACAGTAGATTACATGTGTCTCATAATGTATGATTTGCAGTTGTGTATTGTAAAGGCGAGTACTCTTTAACCACCTCAGTCTTGGTAATGTAGCATAGTGCTGTGTTTGTGTGTTGTGTATGATCGTGTACCTCTGAAACACACTGGTCCCTCTAATGCAGAGAACTGACATGTTGTGTGTGTTGTAAAATTACTGTCCTAATAATTCAATAGGTCCCTATATAGACCAATTATGTAATAGGCGGGAACATTTTTGGAAGGGCCGTGGCTGTCCTTGTACACCACCATAATATCATACAGTATAATGATCCATTTTAATGTGTGTATAGATAATCCAAAGTGATGTATGAGATCTGCAGAGGAAAACAAAATTTTTGATATGTTTATTATATCTGTAGGACATCGGGAAAGGGGTGTCCCCTTATACCACCACCCAACTTTTTTGGTGATCAAAGTCCTTCTATACCACAAAAACCAGTATGTGTGTGTGTGTGTGTGTGTGTGTGTGTGTGTGTGTGTGTGTGTGTGTGTGTGTGTGTGTGTGTGTGTGTGTGTAACTGTGGCTGAATGTGCAGATGTGTCCACAGACGTGCTGAATGTGTGTGTGCTGTGTGTGTTGTGATTGAGAGAGCGTCTGGTCTGTGTTCAGAAGCTCGTCCTCAGTGTCTCTGTGTTGGTCTTGATGGAACAGAAGCCTTTATTTCTCTGAGCGCAGCAGGAAAGCTTCAGCTAAACTGTGTGTTTTCCTACTTTAGTCAATCTAACACTGAAAACTCCTCATCTAGTCAAGAGTTACAGGCTTATTACTGGACACAGACATTACTGAGCTTGATTTATTTGCTTTATTAAGCATTAATAATCCACAGTTGTGCTTGTGAACATCAGTTAATGCACTGAGAGTCAACAAGAACTAACAGAGAACAACTTTACTGTCATCAACTAACATGAACAGATCAATAAATACTGGAATAAATGTGTTTTTATTGTTCAGTTCAAGTCAAATCATGAAGAAGATCAGAAGAGCAGAAACAAACGTCACACTTCATTTCTCCTTTATTCATTGAGCTGCTGGATTTCTCTACAGTTGATTCAAGATTTGACAGAGATTCAGACAGGATTCAGACATTTCCATGTTTATCATCACATTCTAATATCAGCAGTGGATTTGACATTGACTTTTATTATTTGTGCTCAAACAACAGAGAAACAATGAAGAAGATCAATCTGTAGACAAGAATGAGCTGATCTGAACACAGCAGCATCCTGGAGGACACTTCATCAACATCAATGATGACACTGATGAAGACTGACACACACACACACACACACTCACACGCACACACACATAACAGTGAACACATACACACACACACAGGCACACGCGCACACACACATACACGCACGCACGCACACAAACACACGCACGCACACAAACACGCACACGCACAAAAAGCATGCACACACACACACACGCACGAAAGCACGCACACACAAACACACACACACACACAAACAGACTTTCTCTCTCACACACACATGCACATGGACACACACACACACACTGTATGCCGTGCACACACAAACACAAATACAGACTCTCTCACACACACACACACAAAAACATACACAGCAAATTCATTGGTGTTAAATTTCAAGTGTTGTGGTAATTCAGAGTAAAGTGTTAAAATTCTAGTGTTAGATAAAGGTAAAATAACCCTCTCGGCGTTAGAAGCTGATTTGCCTCCTTGTCACACAGAGTAACATGTATCTACCTTTGTAGAAAACCCTTGTATTTGAGAAACTAATCAGAGTGTCTGAAATCTCGCCACACCCTCATTCACCTGGCCCTTAAATTAGTCAATTAGTTTAGTCCACTAGACAGAGTGAATGACCACAAATAAGTGAATTCAGACACCTGCTGTTGAACACCTGCTGTAAACAAGCACAATCACTGAAGGAATAAGAAACTGAAGGAAGAAATAAAACTACAGACACAGCCTCACACCAAACCAACTGAATTAAAACAGAGAATTAAACAACTCCATTAAATAATAGCATAAGCAGCTTCACTGATTACAGTTTGACTTCATTTCTGTAAGAATATTTGACAATGAACAGAGATTTATATTTTTTTTTATTAAAAATATTTCATTTGACCTCACCATCATAGAGATCAGAGGCTGCTTATTTGAGCTCTTGAAGCTTTACTCTTATATCCTAATGTTTCTCTGACTGTTATAGCTGTGTTTCTAAAACTCGTCAGCTATAGCAAGAAAGATCAAGAGAAACTATACTGTATATGCTTAATGGTTATAGATATAATTTCAGGTGTTTAATGAGTTGATTCATAAAGATATGCAAATATAGTTATATTAAAACTGCATGGGACAATACTCCTGGCAGTCTGCTGCTCTTCATAGAAGATACAACAAAAAAATAGGATGCAATTAATAATTAGAGTGTCATGCACTAAACATTCAAGCTCTAGCTTGCTCAGATAACACACAGGCATCAAGAATCAGGATATGAACCTCAACCGTGGTTGCTAAAAAAAAAAAAAAGCTGCATAGTACAAAGCTCCCAGCATGCATTGCAGCATGAATAAATTATGCAGCTTTATGTTCTTACAATCTCTTTCTTTTCCTTTATTTTGTGTTGTTTTTGGGAGGTGATATTTCAGTAGAGTTTTTTTTTTTTACTTGATTTTTATTTTTTTGTTTGTCACCATTATTGAGATTCAAAGACTAACTGTTGATGTCTGTGTGTTTTTAAGTTTTGCCATAGATCAAACATTCTTATTGTAAATATTGGTTTTATATTATTGGAGTTTCAGTGGTTCCATTTAAGCATATTATTTATTTCTCACACATATCACATATGATATTGAATTAGAAAACAAGCAGGATTGGAAGGCTATGTTATCATAAATAATCTCTTTAGACTGATACTTTAACTTTCTTTAGGCTTTCCATGCTATATGTAAAAATAGTGTAATTAACACTAACTATAGCAGCCAAATTAAAGACATTTATAGTAAGAAGTTGAAGAGCCTGACTAAAGCAGACTCTCTCCTCCATCAAATGTGACTTCAAATGAACAACAGAAATTTCATTAAGGGCTTTTGTTCACATGACAGAAATCAGGTCAGTAATAGGTGAAGCTCCATGATAAGTTGTTTATTTGATGAGTTTTTTTTAAAGATGTTAAAAAATGACATTTTTTTACTGTGTAATTTGTTTTATTTTTATTGATTACTATTTTATTTAGTTTTTTTTCTCAGTTGATTTCATCTTTGGTTTTGGCTTATGATTTTCTGTCCTTCAGTGATTCTGCTTGTTAACAGTTGTTCATCAATAATTCTCAATCCTCCTTTAATTAGACACTTAATTGTCTCATTAACTTCATCACTGAGTGTTCAGCCCTCTGTAGTGAGGACACTAGTGAGGATTTTGCTCTGGAATTTAAGGCTTACGTGTGTTCGAATGAGAAATACAGACTGTGGGATTTGTTTTTAACAGAAATATTCTGGAAACTGAATTTACGAATGTAAAATGTTGAAAACAGCAGATTACTGGCAACCACTGCTGCCAGTATTTTGACATACATTTAACAGATATTTTACACAATAAGAGTTTGCTAATTAACACTCTGGGTGTTAAAAAATTTAACACTTTCAAAAGTGTTATTTTAACACTTATAGTGGTTCCCATATAAACACTGAGGGAGTGTTAATTTTAACTCTAAGGTAGTTAAATCTACTAAATCTAAAATTTGCAGTGTGAGATCGATTAAAAATACAGACTGTTGAATGTGCTTTTAACAGAAATATTCTGTAAACTGAATTTATGAATGTTAAAAACAGCAGATTACTGGCGACCACAGCTGCTGGTATTTTTCCGTAAAATCTAAAAAAAAAAAAAAAAAAAAAAAAACTGCTAAACAGGTTTTTGTGTCACCATTGTGGAGGATAATAGCGTCTCTGTTCAAGTCCAAGATGAACTGAGAATATTTGATGTTATGCTGCATCTTCTTTTGTTTAAAGGTAACTGTGTAGTTACTAATGCAGTCAAAATCTGTTTGCTAATTGCAATCATACATGAAAACATTATTGCATCTAAAGACCTTAAATTTTTGTGCGCTCAGCTATGATATTGTAAAATGAACAATGTATAAGTTCATGAAATATGGTTACTTTTTGTAAATTTATACAGTTATATAAAACTTCCATGTTTTTCACAGAAAGATTCTGGCAACCACAGCTGCTGGTATTTTTTCGGAAATTTAACAGATATTTTACACTATAAGAGTTTGCTAATTAACACTCTCTTGGTGTTGACAATGTTAACACTTTCAAAAGTGTTATTTTTAACACTTATAGTGGTTCCCATATAAACTCTTTGGGAGTGTTAATTTTAACTCTAAGGTAGTTAAATCTACTATCTAAAATTTGCTGTGTAGATTTTATTCATACTGTGGGATTTTCAATGGGAGTGCATTTCCTTTAGATCAGATTTTATTTTTTAAATGTTGGAGTTTTTAAATTTTATTTACATTTTTATTATTCTCATTCTTATTTTAATTTTGGTGGGGAAGAAGAAGAAGAAAAAATTAATTACCTTTATTGATAAAGTATATAAGAATGGAAAATTTTAATTATGGGATAATTGGAAGTTAATAAGAGTGTTGGGATTAATAAGCCTGAATATAGCAAGTATAATCCTTAGCAAAAGAAGATATCGGAGTGACTTCAAGAAGGAAGAGACTGCACCACCGAAGAGGAGAACCAAGAGTGTGAAAATTATAAACTGAATCCAGAAAAGTTAAAGAAATTGAGTTAAAAGGGTTTTTGGGCATCATTTAACATAATGAAGGAGCACTAGGATGTTAAAGATTGTTTTGAATAAGAGGTAAAACAGGGATTTAGGCAAAGTCCTGCAGTAATGACAATTGGACATTTTTGTGGGGATTTGATTATCTGATTTTGTTTTTGTCTGCTCCAGAGAGGAGCAGAAAAGGGGAATTGTTGGAGAAAAGGAATTTATTTTTATTTTTATTCTTTTTATTATTTTTTATAAGAAAAATGTTTAGACTAAAAACAGATTAATCAATCTATCTCTTTTGTATTATAAAACGTCTTGACCAGACAAACTTCCTCTTTTTTACTGTGCTGCATACTTTTTAGAAGAACTGCTGACAAGTGGAAAAGCAGAATAAGAATAAATTGAGGGTGGGAGCCTTTGTTCCAGAACTATAGTCTAGACATGTCACAAGTTGTCCTGATGCTTGTAGAAGTTGTGAAATATATTAAAGATGCACGTAATTGTTCAGTTCTGGTATGCAGAGAAAGGTTGCAGAAAGAGGAAGTAATGTCCAGGGGTTGCAAAGAGCCAAGGGACTGCAGAATGACTGATAAGTGACGTTAAACCAAAACTCCACCTGTTAAGATCAGTTGTGTATATATATACTGGAGTCAGGAAATGTAAGTCAGTTGCGAACCTCTTGAATGTAATTCTTGTATTGCATTGGGGTAACGTAACCCAGAGCTCTGACATCGAACTATTCATTTGTATCTAATAAATTACTAATATTTTTGGCATTGAAGAAAACCCTCTCCTGACCTTTTCTCTTGAACAAGCATGGAATAGAGATAGATATTCCAACAGTTTGGATGACATGATCAGGCTTGAGACATGATCATCCAGACTCTTTTTTTAGTCTCTGTGTGCAAATACGTCTTGCCTCCAAAGTTGGTCAAAGCGCCTGTCTCGTAAACAGGAGATCCTTTGTGCAAATCCCAGCAGTGCCTAATGTACAGGTTTCGTGTTTGCTTTTTGTTAAGAGTAACGAGTGTTTACGCAGCGGGATGTTTAGCAGTCGGTTTCTTAACAAAGCTCAAATCCTTAAGAACGCTGCTCGTTCAAGAGGGCTTTGGACGATGCCTTTATATAGCATAGTGTGGTAATGCCTAACCAATTGGACTTTAATATTTCAAGTCCAGACATTCCCACATGCAGCGCTACCGTTGTTAGTTTTTTTTTTTTTTTTGGGAATTAAACATTTAGCCTGTGTCGAGGTCGTTTGGTGCTGTGGCTTAGTTGGTCAAAGTGCCTGACTAGTAAACAGGAGATCCTGGCTTTGAATTCCAGCAGTGCCTTGTCTGCAGTTGGCTGTTCTTTCATGGGCCGGAGAGTACTAAAAAGTACTTTCTGTCCAACAGTTCTAGAGGAAGCAGAGCACTTGGGCTCTGTGGCGCAATGGATAGCGCATTGGACTTCTAGGCTGTGAGCTGAGCCATTCAAAGGTTGTGGGTTCGAGTCCCACCAGAGTCGCAAGCTTTGCTCTTTTTCTTCACTGACTTAAGGTGTGGTGCGTTTCTAACATTTTAGGCATCTGTCCATCCCGTTTTGCTTCTTTCTTTCATTGCGCAGTGCAGGCTCAGATACTAGGGGTACTCTACAATAAAGCCGATGACTTAATTGAGCTGTTTTAAATAAGGGAGATTAGAAAACGGTGTAGGGCCTAGTGGGCTTGAGGAATGACTCGTCGGCAACCTGTGGTTTTGGGGAAAAGTAACTGCCACATATTGTTGAGATCACGCCTTTTGGATTTGTCGTACAAGAGCCTCTTTATGCATGTGCAAAGTAACTGAGTAGAAAGCACAGTAAATTTTGCTTCCCCCCCCCCCACTGTCTTAGATGAAACTGCGTTTGGAAGTATCGTATCCAGAGGTTTTTTCTTTTAGTGTTAAGACTAAGTTGGCCAGAGCACCTGTCTTGGGAACAGCAGGTGCTAGGTTCAAATCCAAACTGCACCTTTCCCTCAGATGATGGGAGAGTGGCTTTCTGATCTGAAACTCTTTCAATGGCCGATAGCATATGTTTGTCCTGATTTCCATTTTCCGAGCTGACTCTGGGTTTGGATGACATGGTCAGGCTTGAGACATGATCATCCAGACTCTAAAAGACCACGTCCGGCTTGTCAGCATTTTCTGCATCCTGACATGCTGGTTTTTGTTGTGTATTATTTTTTCTTCTTCGATTTTTGTTATCAGGTAAATGTCTCTTACTGTGAATTTCCGTGGCGCTGTGGCTTAGCTGGTCAAAGCGCCTGTCTTGTAAACAGGAGATCCTGGGCTCAAATCCCAGCAGCGCCTTAGTCCAGGTGGTGCGTGTGCTTGTTTTATAGAGCTCACCGGAATGAATTATAAAATTGTATAGCTTTGAGGCATAATGAATAGTGCGACAAATAGAGTTAAACAACCTCTTTGCTTGCCATTTTAAGACTTGCTGTCATTTTTTAGTCTCTGTGTGCAAATACTTCTTGCCTCCTATTCAGCATTGGCGCTGTGGCTTAGTTGGTCAAAGCGCCTGTCTCGTAAACAGGAGATCCTGGGTTCAAATCCCAGCAGTGCCTAATGTACAGGTTTCGTGTTTGCTTTTTGTTAAGAGTAACGAGTGTTTACGCAGCGGGATGTTTAGCAGTCGGTTTCTTAACAAAGCTCAAATCCTTAAGAACGCTGCTCGTTCAAGAGGGCTTTGGACGATGCCTTTATATAGCATAGTGTGGTAATGCCTAACCAATTGGACTTTAATATTTCAAGTCCAGACATTCCCACATGCAGCGCTACCGTTGTTAGTTTTTTTTTTTTTTTTGGAATTAAACATTTAGTCTGTGTCGAGGTCGTTTGGTGCTGTGGCTTAGTTGGTCAAAGCGCCTGTCTCGTAAACAGGAGATCCTGGGTTCAAATCCCAGCAGTGCCTAATGTACAGGTTTCGTGTTTGCTTTTTGTTAAGAGTAACGAGTGTTTACGCAGCGGGATGTTTAGCAGTCTAGTAAACAGGAGATCCTGGCTTTGAATTCCAGCAGTGCCTTGTCCGCAGTAGGCTGTTCTTTCATGGGCCAGAGAGTACTAAAAAGTGCTTTCTGTCCAACAGTTCTAGAGGAAGCAGAGCACTTAGGCTCTGTGGCGCAATGGATAGTGCATTGGACTTCTAGGCTGTGAGCTGAGCCATTCAAAGGTTGTGGGTTTGAGTCCCACCAGAGTCGGAAGCTTTGCTCTTTTTCTTCACTGACTTAAGGTGTGGTGCGTTTCTAACATTTTAGGCATCTGTCCATCCCGTTTTGCTTCTTTCTTTCATTGCGCAGTGCAGGCTCAGATACTAGGGGTACTCTACAATAAAGCCGATGACTTAATTGAGCTGTTTTAAATAAGGGAGATTAGAAAACGGTGTAGGGCCTAGTGGGCTTGAGGAATGACTCGTCGGCAACCTGTGGTTTTGGGGAAAAGTAACTGCCACCTATTGTTGAGATCACGCCTTTTGGATTTGTCGTACAAGAGCCTCTTTATGCATGTGCAAAGTAACTGAGTAGAAAGCACAGTAAATTTTGCTTCCCCCCCACTGTCTTAGATGAAACTGCGTTTGGAAGTATCGTATCCAGAGGTTTTTTCTTTTAGTGTTAAGACTAAGTTGGCCAGAGCACCTGTCTTGGGAACAGCAGGTGCTAGGTTCAAATCCAAACTGCACCTTTCCCTCAGATTATGGGAGAGTGGCTTTCTTTTTTTTTTTTTTTAACACTTTTATTGTTTCAGAAAGGTGTGATACATTCTTACTGTATTAGTAACCAAATACCAATCAAAGAACTCCCGCCCCATCCCGACGTTCAAAATAAAAATAAAAATTAAAAAAAGAAAGGAATAGAATAAAAAAATGCATTCTCATGCGAGGAAAGTAATACAAAAACAAATAAATAAAAATAAAGATTAACTAAAATAAAATTAAAGATAAAAATAAAAAGGGCAATTTTGTTAAAAATTAAAAATATATAAAAAATAAATACCATTAAAAAATTTACATTTCAACATATACATTCCAGTGAAAGTATATTAAAGTTAGTCATTACAAACACAGTGTATTTTAACAGTCACATTGTTTGGGATTACTAAACAGTCAGTGCACTGTTATTTAAAAAATGAAGGAAGAAGTCCTAAATCTTGTAGAATATGTGCATTTTTTGTTTGATTGAATAAGTCAACCTTTCCATTGCTATACAGGAAGACATTTCCTTAAGTGACAAAGATGGAGCATGAGTACTTTTCCAGTGAATGGCAATCAGGCGCTTCGCATGTAATAGACACAGATTTATAAACTTCTGTTCATATGACTTCAGCGATAAGGCAGGTGGGAAAAGACCAAGGATACAGATTTTAGGGCAAACAGGGAATTCTTTACCAATAGTTTTAGAGATTACACCAATTATTTCTTTCCAAAAGAATTGCAAGTGCTCACATTGCCAAACACAATGGAACAGTGTGCCCTTGTAAGTCAAACATTTTCCACAAATGTCCAGAATATTTCTATTAAATTTATTTAACATTTCTGGTGTTATATATGTTCTCATTACCCAATTATATTGGATTAATTTAAAACGGGTATTGATTGATAATGTTTGCGCTTGAAGACAACTTTCTTCTCATTCATTTTCTGTAATATCTATTTGAAAGTCTTCAATCCAAGCCAGTCTTTTATGATTTGTAGATTCTTTGGAAGAATTAACAAATTTGCTATATAGTGTAGAAATTTTGTATTTGGCACTGGGATCTTTAACTGCAATTTCTTCTAAACTACTTAGGGTCGGACACTGATATGAATGATTTTTAGATCTTATAAAATTACGGATCTGAAGATACTTAAAAAAATGAGACTGAGGAATTTTATATCTTTCCTTTAAGGTTTCAAAGGACATCAATATATTATCTTCATAAAGATCTGATATCTTTTGCAAGCCTTTCTGGAACCACAGCTTAAAACCCTTGTCTGATTTCCCTGGTACGAATAATGCATTACCCCAAATGGGAGAGAATTTAGAAAGTACCGGGGTTTCTCCCAGCTCAACCTGTGACTCATGCCATGATAAAATAGTGGCTCTCACAAATGGGTTAGATGTATTTTGTTTGAGTTTCTTTAAAGAATCAGAGTATAAATATGTGTCAAGACTCAAATTGCCTGTACATTTTCTTTCAATCTGTATCCATGGAATGCTAGGTGAGCCAGCAAACCAATAACATGCAGATCTTAGCTGAGCTGCCTTAAAATACCAAAAAAGATTAGGGAGTCGCAGCCCGCCTCGTTCATAAGGAAGATACAGGAGTGATAAGCGAAGCCTTGAGCGTCTATTATACCAAATAAATTTAATAAATGCCTTTTTCATATTTGAGAAAAAGGAAGGAGGAGGGGTCAGGGGGATTGACTGAAACAAATATAGAAATTTAGGGAGAATATTCATTTTAATGGTATTCACCCTTCCAATAGTGAGAGGAAGAGACATCCATCTGTTCAAACTTTCGTTTACCTGAGTTATCAGAGGAGTATAATTGGCTGAGATAAGATTTTTTACTTATGGAGTAACTTTGATTCCCAAATATCCAAATCCGTCTACAGAAGTTTCATAAGGGTGTTGTATTACTGGATTTAGTCTCTCCTGTTCATTAAGAAAGAGGATAGATGACTTTGAATAGTTAACTTTGTAACCTGAAAATTTTCCAAATTTATGAATCAATTTGTTAAGATTTGGTATTGAATCTTTAAGTTTTGTTAAAAATAAAACAATATCGTCTGCGTAGAGAGATATCCGATGCTCTACACCTGCAATTTCAATTCCCTTTATAGATGGGTGAGTTCTAATTGCTATTGCCAAAGGTTCCAAAGTCATTACAAATAATAAAGGAGAAAGTGGACAGCCTTGACGTGTGCCACGATATAGATTAAATGGTTTGGAGATTAAGTTATTGGTAATTACTTCTGCAGTTGGACTTTGAGGTCTTCACCCACTGGCAAAAATTCTGTCCACATCCAAAACGGCTGAGTATGTCAAATAAATAGGACCATTCGACTCTGTCAAATGCTTTTTCTGCATCTAACGATAAAATACCTGTATCTTTAGAGCCATTCATCTCATGAACGATATTTAGTACTCGCCTGATGTTATGAAAGGCCTGTCTGTTTCGAACAAAGCCATTTTGGTCCATTCCTATTAGGGACGGTAGATGAGCTTCCAATCGAAGGGCTAAAATCTTGGCTATAATTTTGGCATCGGAGTTCATTAACGAAATTGGCCTATATGATTCACATCTGTCTAAGGGTTTATGGGGTTTAGGAATGAGTGTTATTAATGCAGCTCTTAGAGAAGGAGGAAGACAGCCCTCCAACATCGACTCTTCATACATTTCTAACAAAGGAACTGCTAATTTATCTTTAAAGGCTTTATATATATCAATTGGTATCCCGTCTAGTCCAGCTGTTTTACCACTTTTCATATTCACAATAGCATTTAAAATTTCTTTACTAGTTAGAGGTTCCTCCTGTTCTTTTTTTGCTTCAATGCTTATAGAAGGAATCAAAAGATCATCTAAAAATAAAGTTTGGTCCATGCTGCATTCTGATGATTCTGTATTGTATAGTGTTACGGTCCCTAACTTAAATAAGACTCGTGACCAAAAGACAACGTAACATAATAAACAACGGCCAAAAGGCTCCAGCTAAATTATTTATTAACATAACATAACCAGCAAAACAATCCAAATTGACAAGAGATGGGGAGCCCAACAACATAATAAAGAACAACCAAACAAACCTAAAGCAGGTTGGAGCTCCCCACTCAAAACAAATATCAAAAGGAAAGCATAAAGGAGAACACAACAATAAAGCCGTCAAAGACTGTGGTGACGTGGAGGAATGAGAGGCGTAGAAGTCCGCTTCCGTTTGTTTTAAAGGCCTGACGCCACCAGGTTAACCAATAGAAAACTGAAAAGGGAAAAGGACAAACAAGATCAATCGAAAGTAATTATTAATGGCAGGAGTGAACGCCACACGCAACACCTCCACCCCCAAAATGGTGACTGGTAAACAAAACAAAAATACAATAAACACCACCCATCACCATATGGTAATACGTGACATCGCATCGGCCAGCACATTATTTTTACCGGCAACATGTTTCATGTCCAAGTTAAAGGCTTGGACAAACAAAGCCCATCTCATTAAGCGTTGGTTAGAATTACGCATTCTATGAATAAAGATGAGAGGGTTGTGATCAGTGTAGACTGTTATTGGATAAGATGAAGATCCAATATAAACCTCAAAATTGTTAAGGGCCAAAACCAGCGCCAGAGCTTCTTTTTCGATTGTGGAGTATGCTTTTTGATGTTTCTGGAATTTTTTTGAAAAGTAGCACACTGGGTGCTCAACTCCATCAAGCCCATCCTGCAAAAGCACAGCGCCTGCCCCTACATCGCTAGCATCAACAGCCAATTTGAATGTACGGTCGTACACTGGAGCCGCCAAGACGGGTGCATGCATTAAAAGGTGTTTAAGTGACTCAAAAGAATGTTGACATTCCGGTGACCATTTAAAAACCGACTTCGGACTTAATAGGTCGGTGAGAGGAGAAACTACTGTCGAAAAGTTTTTACAAAAATTACGGTAATATCCCGCCATTCCCAGAAAGCGCTGTAATTCGCGACGTGTGGAAGGGACTGGAAATGACGTGATAGCCTCAATCTTGGCGTGTACTGGTTTTACCATGCCACTGCCCACAATCTTACCCAAGTAAACTACCGTTGCTTTTGCAAAATCACATTTGGCCAAATTAACTGTTAAATTGGCATCAGTCAGTTTCTCAAAAACCTGTGTCAACTGATGGATGTGTTCTTGCCACGTTTTTGAATGAACAACGATGTCATCTAAATACACCTCACATCCTGGCACTCCCCCCAACACGCAGTTAACTAACCGCTGAAATGTTGCGGGCGCATTGCGTACCCCAAAAGGCATTACTGTATACTGTAAGAAGGCATCAGGTGTAACAAATGCCGAGATTTCCTTTGCACGTTGAGTTAACGGCACCTGCCAAAATCCTTTAAGAAGGTCTAACTTTGTCACAAACACAGCCGACCCCACACGGTCAACACAGTCTTCCATACGAGGAAGAGGGTGACAGTCAGGTTTTGTGACACTGTTAACCCTTCTAAAGTCCGTGCAGAAACGTTCAGATCCATCAGACTTCATAGCCAAAAGACAGGGCGAGCTCCATGAGCTAATACTAGGTTCTGCAATACCATGCGCCAACATATAATTGACTTGATTTTGTAGTCGCTGACGTTTCACAGGGTTGACGCGGTATGGATGTTGTTTAATCGCAGCATTAGCACCAACATCGATGTCATGCTGCAGCACATGAGTCTGAGATGGAACATCTGAAAACAGGGAAACATGACACTTAATTAATTTAAATATGTCTGTTCTCTGTAAATCAGAAAGATGCAAAAAACAAGAGTCAAGATTAGCAAGCATCTCAGAATTTTTTAAACATCCTTGAACTGTAGCCACGGATGGACTCTCAATGTCGCCGCCAGCTTCAAGATCAGACAGCGACTCAGAGTTCTCAATGACACTGTCAGCACCCGATGACAACCCGGAAAATGATTGTACCTGTAACACACTTGAGACAGTTGAACACTCAGTGTTAGGCATAGATGAAGCTGTTTTTATTTTTTTAGAGCTCTGAGAAATCATTTGCCCACGATCATAATAAGGTTTGATCATGTTGATGTGGCAGAGTCTGCTACGACGAACACGGTCGGGGGTAGCAACCACATAATCCCTATCACTTACCCTTTTTTCAATGACATAAGGTCCACTATACCTCGCTTGAAGGCTACAGCCAGGAATTGGTAAAAATACCAAAACTTTGTCCCCCGGCTTAAACTGTCTGTCCACACTGTTCTTATCAAACCAGTTTTTCATCCTGGATTGAGCAACTGCTAAATTCTGTTTAGCCAGTTCACATGCACGATGTAGCTTGTGCCGAAAAGAGCTAACATAATCCAGTATATTTTTTTGTTCCGATTCATTCAACCAATTGTCTCGCAGCAATTTCAAAGGGCCACGGATATTATGTGCAAACACCAAGTCTGCTGGGCTGAAGCCAGTAGATTCCTGCACCACTTCTCGAGCTGCAAACAAAAGCAAGTGCACACCCTCATCCCAATCCTTTTCAAACTCCAGGCAATATGCACGAAGCATTGATTTAAGGGTCTGATGAAATCTCTCCAATGTGCCCTGGCTTTCAGGATGGTAAGCACTTGAAAAGTTATGGGATATTTTCAGCTGATTGGTGACCTGTTTAAAAACACGAGACATAAAATTTGTTCCCTGGTCCGTTTGAATTACCTTGGGAAGCCCAAACAGTGAGAAGAACTTGGTCAGTGCTTTTACTACTGACGTGGCCGTAATTTTGCGCATGGGTATGGCCTCAGGAAAACGTGTTGAAGCGCACATAATGGTCAACAAAAATTTACTGCCAGATTTGGTACGAGGCAATGGGCCTACACAGTCCACCACGACATGGTCAAACGGCGAGTCTACAGCTGGAATAGGATATAAAGGGTAAGGTGGAATCGGTGGATTTGACTTTCCAGCTATTTGACAAGTATGACATGTTCTACAATGCCACTTCACATCCCGTTTTAGACCTGGCCAAAAAAAATTACGCAAAATACGATCATAGGTTTTGGTGACACCCAAATGACCAGCTAAGGGGTTGTCATGAGCTAAACTGAGTATTTCACCTCGAAGCTTTTTTGGAACAACAATTTGTGTTACAGTGCTCCAATCATCATGCACAGAAGCAGAAGATGGCGTCCACTTGCGCATTAAAATGTTATTTTTGACAAAATAACCAGACACATTGTCGATAAGCTTCTCTTCAGGGACAGCCAATTCATACAGAGAAACGAGCGAATCATCACTCCTTTGTTCAGAAATTAGATGTTCTTTTGACATACGAACCCCACTAAAGCTCTCAGACAGCTCAGAACGTTCTAGCACATTGTCAGCTGATGAGTTTTCACATTTTCCATCCAACTCTGTAAAACCAGAGACTGAAGATGGAGAACTCAGAACAGGGCCACTATCAGAGTCTACTTTAGGTTCTCTGTCAAGATCTATCATAAAACTATCCTCCAAGCCATCAGAGTCTATCAAGTTAGCTTTAGCCATTGACCGAGTGACAGCACATACAGGAAACACTGTTGGATACTTCACCTGCAGTTCATCTGGGCCTTCAGACAAAAAGGGCACAGCAGTTACTTCAGGACTCACTAAGATTTTGCCCCCAGCAAGATCATTCCCCAAGAGAAAATCCACTCCTTTTATTGGAAAAGCTGTGCATGCTGCAACTGCTACTGGACCAGACACCAGATCCGACTCAAGCTGGACAGAATGCATTGGCAGGTTAACAAGTTTCATTCCAAATCCCTGAACAATCTCATTGCAGTTTAACGAAGTTTTATCAGAAAGAGGCAACACACTTTGTAGAATGATAGATCTAGAAGCGGCAGTATCACGCAAGATGGTTACAGGAACTTTTACATCACTGTCTGACAAGGAAACAACTCCCTTCATTATAAATGGTGAGTAAATCTCCAAATCAACACACCCTGACTGAAAAAGGTTTGATGTTGAGACTTTTTCTACCAGTGCCACAGTTTTAGGCTTCTTTTTATTCAACAAAAAACAGCTGTTGATTAAATGACCACGTTTTTTGCAATAAGCACATACTGGCCTTGGCCTAGCTGCATCTTTAGCACTGTGCTCAGTGTGAAAGTGCGTGACAGGACTACGCTGCAACGGAGAGAAAGATGGCTTTTCAAAGTTCTCTCTGTGAGTCAGAACATATTCATCGGCTAATACCGCAGCATCTAGTACATTAGTGACTTTCTGTTCATTCAAGTATGTTGCAATTTTGTCTGGTAGACAATTTTTGAATTCCTCCATTAGAATTAGATCACGAAGCTGTTCTAAATTTTTCACTTCTTGTGCAGAACACCAACGATCAAAAAGTACAGTTTTTTCACGACCAAATTCGACATAAGTTTGGCTTTCAGCTTTTTTATAACGCCTAAACTTTTGCCTATAGGCCTCGGGTACTAATTCATAGGACCTTAAAACAGCAGATTTCACCTGATCATATTTTAAACTTAATTCAGGTGAAAGAGAAGCATATGCCTCCTGGGCTTTTCCTGTGAATACACATTGCAAAAGAAGAGTCCATACCTCTTTAGGCCATTTCAATGTCGTAGCCACTCGTTCAAAAAGTACAAAATATTTGTCCACATCTCTCTCTGAAAAAGGAGGAATTAAACGAATGCATTTATTAATGTCAAAGTCTGTTTCCGGATCAAAATCCCTTGACTGCCTAGACAAACGAGCAGATTCACGTCTTCCAATTTCCTGTATCTCAAATTTACGCAGCTCAAATTCATGCTTTAGCTCTTTTTCCTTGAGCTCCAATCGCCGTATTTCTACTTGCAACTCAAGTCTACGCAATTCAGAGTCAGGCTGCACATCAGCACGTGAAGTGACAGCACTAACAGGAGGAAGGATACTCATTTCACATAAGGCTGTATGCAATTCATTTTTAATTTTCTGTTTTTTCTCTTGTTTAGAGAGTGGTACTTCAAAGTGAGCAGCAATAGAGAACAGATTACTTTTAGTACACTGTTCAAGTTTCTCTATGCTCGGATGAGCAACAAATTCCTCTAAACTAAACTCCATAATAAGATTGAAAAACACGCAGTCAAAATATTAATAACAAATATACAAAAAAAATCAAATCTGCGTCAAATCTTAGTCATCCAACAGCAAAATACAAACTTCCGCAAATTAACTATATAACAAAATAGAAGGATAATGCAAAGGAAAGTGAAGTGACAACAAACGTTACAAAGTATACCAAATGCGAGCAAATACACCCCTCTATCTGCGCCTGCCTAACGGAACTTCACCTGTTTAACTCACCTAGTCTTCACGCAGTTCAGCGGCGGGTTATTATGCACTAAAAACCAGCAGGATTGTGAGACAATCTATAATAGACGACCCCACAAAATCCTACGGACGTGCTCCCGAGATATCTGCGTTAACAGATAACACTAACCGCCTCTTTGCGACACTACAAAAACAAAAAACAGACGAAGTCCAAAGGACAACGCCTCTTCAGCCTAACAGGGGAGTAAAGGCCGCTATGCAATTAACAGTATACAAAAACACTTCACTTACCTGCATTTCCAGCAAGCTTTGCCATGCAACCGCGTTGATCAAGCAAAACAAACACGATGTTCACACACACATGCACACGCTCCGGTGTGACACGCTACGCGGGATTCCCTATGACGCGAAATTACGTCATGAGGAATTCCCCATGAGAACCAAACATTATAGTCTAACGATCTATCGTTCAGTAAAGTCAAACAAGTTTGGTATCAAAAAGAGAACAAAGTGAAACAACTTAAAAAGAAGCGGACGAGCCCCCAATTATGTTACGGTCCCTAACTTAAATAAGACTCGTGACCAAAAGACAACGTAACATAATAAACAACGGCCAAAGTGCTCCAGCTAAATTATTTATTAACATAACATAACCAGCAAAACAATCCAAATTGACAAGAGATGGGGAGCCCAACAACATAATAAAGAACAACCAAACAAACCTAAAGCAGGTTGGAGCTCCCCACTCAAAACAAATATCAAAAGGAAAGCATAAAGGAGAACACAACAATAAAGCCGTCAAAGACTGTGGTGACGTGGAGGAATGAGAGGCGTAGAAGTCCGCTTCCGTTTGTTTTAAAGGCCTGACGCCACCAGGTTAACCAATAGAAAACTGAAAAGGGAAAAGGACAAACAAGATCAATCGAAAGTAATTATTAATGGCAGGAGTGAACGCCACACGCAACATATAGCATTTGGAAGAATTTGGAAAAAGTTTCATTAATCTCATCTGGGTCTGAAGTCAGATTACCAGCTGTTGTATAAATATTATGTATAGCTTGATTGTAATTGTTTTATCTGCCAAGACAAAAGTCTACTTGCCTTTTCTCCATACTCATAAAATGTTTGTTTAAGACGGATTAAACTGGCTTCACCTTTTGTTGCAGATATTTCATTATATTTTGCTCTTAGAATAAGCAGTTCCTGTTTAAGTATGTTGGAATTTGACAAATCTGAATATATATTCTATATATTCTTCTTCTAATTTCCGAATTCTTTCTTCTAAATTTTGTAATTCCATTTTCCTTTTTCTAATGACAGAGCATGTGTAGCTTATCATTTGGCCCCTTATATAAGCCTTAAAGGCTTCCCATCTTATAGATGCAGATGTTTCTTTCAGATTAGTTTTAAAAAATAAATCAATTTGAGTACCAATGAACTCCATAAATTTTGGATCATGAAGCCATCTTGGATGAAATCTCCATCTACAAGGCCCTTTTATAATTTTGTCACGAATAAATGAATGTTCTGAGGGATCCAAGTGCAAGTTAAACAAAATAATATTTATTGACAAAATCAAACAAAAATCAAGTAATGAATGGTGCTAGTGCTAGGAGAGATCGGGCAGGAATCAGACAGGAAACAGGGTCCAGAAATTAGTCCTCAGATCCTAAGCACACAGACAGAACAGCACACCATAAGCACACATAACGAACTGACAAAGACACAAAGAAAACGTGGCCCATATATAGACCCGAATATGAGCCTCAGCTGGCGAGCTCATCAAGCCAGCTGAGTGCCGTCATCACACGTGATCAAAACAAATACACGAGGAGAACAAAAACATACCAATGTGATCAAACAGACACTCCGGAAAAGCGCACAAACCTGCAACCGTGACAAATTTTTGAAACATTATATACAAGTTTTATTGGACCATGGTCTGAAATTACAATAGACTCATAGGAGCAGTCAACAATTTGATGGAATAAATTATTGGAGATTAAAAAATAGTCTATTTGTGAATATGATTTTAATGATGAACTACAACATGAATATTCAGTTTTGTTTGGATATTTTCTCTTCCATGGATCACATAAATCAAGTTCCTCTATAAAACTATTAAGTTTTTTCCTACTTTGTGTGTGAGCCATCTCTTTACTATTGTATCGATCTAAATGTGGGTTTAATGTCACATTAAAATCTCCTCCTATAATTAAATAGCCAGGTTGAGAGGCCAAGATTAAGAACAAGTTCTCAAATAATTCTGGACTGTCAGAGTTGGGTCCATACACATTTACAAGGGTAATATTATTATCTATAAGAAAGCCTTGAACAATTAAATATCTGCCGAATTTATCTGCAATCACTTTTGACACTTTAAATGGAATGGCTTTGTGTATCAGAATTAATACACCCCTTGAGTTAGATGCATATGAAGCAGAGATTACTTCACCTGGCCATCTTCTACGTACTTTTAGTAATTCGTTAGACAAAAGATGGGTTTCTTGTAGAAATACAATAGATGCTTTAAATGTTTTAAGTCTATTCATGACTTGTTTTAACTTTGAAAGTTTACCCAACCCCCTAACATTCCAGGATATAAATGTTAACTGAGATTCACTTGACATACTTAGGAATATTACATGTCCATATGTCCATAATCATAATGCAAAAAATTAATAAAAGAAATAAATACAAAAAAAGAGAAAAAAATTGCCCATTAAAGAAAAAGAAAAAAGAAAAGGAAAAAAACAGGGGAAAAAAGGGAAAAGAAAAACCTTAACAAACCGGCGTTTACCCCATTTGAACAGAACCAGCCGATATCTATCTCTTTCCCATTATATTGCAAAGATTCTTCAACAGGCCTGGATGGTCGTATTACTAGGAACACATCCTTGGCTAGCAATAAAAGAGTCATTGGACATTGCCCACAGACAACCTAATAAAATAGAACATCAAGAATAATCAAACATTTTCTTCAAACAATCATTGAACTGACTTGCATTTAAATATAGGCCGAGGTTATTTGTTTTTAACTGGCCATTATACAGTAGGTGAATAATTGTCACGTTAGGTGTTCGCAGTTAATTACCTTGATTTATGATAATAGCTTTGAAAAATAAAACAGTTGAACATTCAGCCAACTGTTTAAAATTTGTCTTTACTCTCCTGATGTTTCTCAGAATTCTTCAATATACTTCTGTACATCCCCTGGCGTCTCACAGATCCTCCACTGGCCCTTACGCATGAAGCTCAGTTTGGCAGGATACATAAATCTGTAAGGAACCCAGATAGCAGGCAGTAATCGGCCCGAGCTCGGCTGCCCTCCGGCGCCTCCGGCTCCGACTCGGCATCAGCGAGTGTTATCCGGGCCGAGTGCGGCCCGCAGCTCGCTCGCGCACATGCGGCTGTGATGCGGCTGTAAAGCACTGGCCCGATTCCGGTCAACCATATCCGGTCCGAGTCTGTCGGTAGAGTCCTGGCCGCTTCTGGCAAGGACTCGGCTGATGGCAACCGATTAAGTTTTTATTTTATCTAGTAATCTGTTAGCTCCACGTTTAATGATAATTTGAGAAAATATTCATGGTACGATAGCAAAAAAAAAAAGAATATTTAGTGTGGATGGTCGCAATGTTTAGACGCAAACAAAACAATATTATTTATAAATAGATTATACATGTCATCTAGAGAAAAACTATGTAAAATTCGCTTATTTTTGAGATAGCACGCTCCTGTGCTGACTGTTTTTTTTTTTTTAAAGCAGATGTTGGTTTCATAATAAACACATGCGTGACTAAACTCATGATCCAAACTCCAATCCAGACGGTGGCGGTAATGCTCCAAAAAGCTGGTTGTCAACCACCATGGCACGAAGATCACAAGAAGAAAAAGTTTGGTTTTTCAAAGATTTCACGTCGATTCCGGTCAGAAAGGTAAGCTTTTTACTGCTTGTGTACTGTATAATTAGCGAATTTAGAGCTTAAAACATTTCCACGGTGTTTGGTTGTAACAGCGTTTAGTAATTTAAAACAGTTTGATACGAAATGTAACTTGCTTTAAGAAACACGACTGGAGCTAATGTATGCTAACGCTAACAGTTACAAACACGTCTGAAAGTTCCTTTTCCTTTTACACAATGTTAGATTGTAACGTGTGTAGTAACTGAAAACTATTTTAATTATTTTAAAGAAACATGAAACGAATTTGTGTGTATGCTAACTTTGCGTTAAAGAAAGTTTCTGTAGACGAATCCATTAACGCTAACATGGCAAAACGTGTTTTTTTCCTGATTTAACATTATAAAGTACCGTGGATGTTGAAAAAATCATTGTACAGGCGTATACTTATCCAACAGTATTAATTCTGTGATTATGTGTAAATAAAAACTAATCGTTTTGGATTAATAAAATATTATTGTTTATCTTGTTTATGCAGTTAGTCACGAAAAATGATCGAAACTCGACTGTTTACTATTCTCTTTAAATTATCCAAGAGAAATATATTACTATGCACTTTAATTCATATGTTTTAGCCTATGTGAATCAATTATATCTTTTGTTCAAGCTGTAATGGTCAGTTAATGTAAAACTGAACGTCTTAAAGCAGATTTTGATGTTTTTTTTATGTTATTGACAGTGATAAATTCTGATTTAAATGAATGGGTAACAATATTTGTTGGTTAAGTCTTATTGTTCTTGTTTAACAAAGGTTAGTGAGATCATTTTGCAGCACATCACGACTAAAGAAGTCAATGGCACACTCTTTTGAACGTGAATAGGCATGTTATAGTTGTGTGCTAAAAGTCCATTATAAGCTGTAAACTGCTGATACATTTTCAACATAGATTGAGCTTTTCAGACATCACATTACTAATTGCTTCACAAACAGCTGAAATGGTTTATTGTTATTGGCTATCATCATCAAACATTTTTCACAATGGTAGGTTAATCTTCATGGGTACAGAATAATGCATGTGCTTGGCCATCTTACAAATCTATGTCTCAGATTCATAAGGCTGTCACTCTGCATGAATCTCTAAATAAATCTTGTGCAACCTTCTGTGTACTGATTATTTACACTATAGGTATTATATGCATTAATTAACTTTGATAGTATTTTAGGATTTGAACTTTTCTTTACGGGAGGTTAACAACAATGTGATGTTTCATTATAGATGCATATGAGGAAGCTTGACTCAAACATCCAACATCCAACCCAACTGTGATTTCTGACTGGTAGACAGATGAGGATGATGATCGCCTGTCATACATCTAAAGACAGAACAGGTTTGTTTGCAATTATTTTAAACACATACTGTCAACATTATGTCATTGATCCATTACAACCTGTGAGTTTTGACCTGGCACTATACTAAAGTGATGTTTTGTTTTGTAAATGTATCTGATTAAGGGACAGTATAGACACATCTATACCGTGATGAAGAAAAATTACTTGGAACAAAGAGGCTGGATAAAAGGCAGGTATGAAGATTTCAGAAATCAATGCAGCACCACAAGTACCATCACCATCAGTGACTATGGCAGAAATCTTAAGACCACCATCAAGATGCACAGATACTGTACATTCCAGTACACCAGGCGTGTCCAAACTACGGCCCGCGAGGCTTTTTATAAATATCAATAGAATCTGGCCCGCTATACAAAAATGAACGTAATTCAATAAATAACCACCGGGTGTCGCTATTACATGCATTCAATTAAGCAGCAGTTCTTGTTATGATCTATAAATCTATCTATCTGTCTGTCTGTCTGTCTGTCTGTCTGTCTGTCTATCTATCTATCTACACACAGTTGAAGTCTGAATTATTAGCCCCTCATTGATTTATTTTTCTTTTTTAAATATTTCCCAAATAATGTTTAACAGAGCAAGAACATTTTTACAGTATGTCTGATAATATTTTTTCTTTTGGAGAAAGACTTATGTTTTATTTCGGCTAGAATAAAAAGCGGTTTAAATTTTTTTATGAACCATTTTAAGGTCAAAATTATTAGCCCCTTAAGTCTTCAGAACAAACCATTGTTATAAAATAACTTGCCTAATTACCTTAACTTGACTAGTTAACTTGAGTAAAAAATAAATCAGTTAGTAGAAATGAGTTACTAAAACTAATATGTTTAGAAATGTGTGGAAAAAAATGTTTAACTCTCCGTTAAACAGAAATTGGGGAAAAAATAAACGGTGGCTAATAATTTAGGGGGGCTAACAATTCTGACTTCAACTGTATTTATATATATATATATATATATATATATATATATATATATACACACGTGTCTGTGTGATGTATGTAAAATTTGGCCCGCGACAACGTTTGTTTTTTTGCATCTGGCCCTCGACCCAAAAAGTTTGGACACTCCTGCAGTACACCTATGAACATTTACAGTCTTTGTTCTAGTGCAGTTTGAGATCAAGACAGAACTTATTGCATCTCGTGATGTCTTTGTAAGAATTGAAGACATCACTAAATTTGTTAAGGTTTAATGCAGCTAGAAAGTAAAGATCAACTAGATAATATCAGCAGTGTCTAACCCACTGTTGTATTTACAGAAGTTGTATGAGAATAAGCTACAGGTTGATTTATACTAATCTGTTATTTTTCTTTTTTAGCACGACTGACTGAAGTTTTAAAATCATGCAACGTCATAAAGCAGCAGCTGGGCCTGATTCTCACAAAACCAAAACAGACGTGATGAAATTCCAGATGTAAACACATTTGACCTTCCTTTGGCCAATTTGATTTGGAAAAGCTTGAAAATCAACTAAAGGAGCAGCCCGAACAAATGAAGAAACTGGTAAGTTCAAGCTCTTGCTAATTTCAAAGTGTTTTAAGTTTATTTGTTTTTTTTATTGTTTTTTTTTTTGCTTCGTAGGTAGCCTACTTTTTTCCTAATTTTTTCTTTTTTTTTACATTAGTACTTGTTCACTACTAATTATCTGTTTATCTTTTAATCACAGATGGAGTGAGGACAAATGTCCATACCACGCCACTGATAAAGAAGTGGAAAAATGCATTACAAGGTAGCTACAACTTGCCCCTGACAGGGATGGAGGAAGAAAGAAGAGAAAGCTAATGTGTCAAATGTCTACATCACTATTTTGTTTTATTTTTTAAACAACATTTTAAGTGTATTAGGATGTTCCCTGATACTTGAACAATTTGTTTCTTTCATTTGCATTTATATATATATATATATATATATATATATATATATATATGTATATGTGTGTATATGTATATATATGTGTGTGTGTGTGTGTATATATGTATGGTATGTATGTATGTGTGTGCGCCAAATTCTGAAGAAACATCTTGATACATTTTTAATAAACGTAATACAAATACAATTGTAAATATAAAATTGCACAAGACGTGTTGAAAGAAAATTGCTGTTTGTGCAATTGATTTTGTTCAAGTTTATTTAAAAATAAGTTTGACTCTGCAATTATATATATATATATATATATATATATATATATATATATATATATATATATATATATATATATATATATATATATATATATATATTTGTTTGTTTATTATTATTTTAATGTTTTATTAAAAAATGTTTCAAGATGTTTCTTCAGAATTCTGCAGTACTTTTTACAAGTTTGACTTGGATATTTTACGGATTGTCATTGGTATTTTTAAGATGTTTCTTGCTATATCTTAAATGGGTTTCTATATTTAGGTTTATATAAAATTTAGCTGTTTTTTACAAATTTTTAATTCAAGTCTATTGGGAAAACAGGGTTGTTTTAAAAACATCTGTGTTTGTGTGTAATTTTTAGATTTTTTGTTTAAATCTTTCTGTGTGTCTTTATTGTGTTGTTTTATTGTTGTTTTTATATTGATATTCTTGTGCACTACAAAATTATGTATAAAATTTTAATACTATTTTTTTCTTGCAATCAATAAACGTTTAACATTTATTTATTTTGTCATTTGTCTGATTATTTTCGTTACAGAATATGTATGCAGTTTGCACTTTATTCAAAGGTTAAACGCAGTGCTTACACTTTGTGTTTACATTATAGTCTGTGTTTGCTGTTATATAAATTCAAATGGTTGTAATACCATATATCAAGTACCAATGTAATACCAAAAGGTTTTATAAGGCGTATAAATACGGAGTCGCGCCAGCTCCGGGCCGCAGCGCACATTACCCTCGCGCCGATTCCGGCGCGGATGCGCAGCGTCGGCTCGCTTACGGCCGCCGCATCTGGCCCGCTTGATTCGGGCCGGAATCGGGCAGTGAGTCCACAGGCATCCGGCCCGAGTCCGGCAGCCGAAGTTGGGCCGAGGGGTAAGTCTTCGGCAGGCGACAATCTAGCCGGAACTGGCCCGAGTGTATTTTGCTATCTGGGTAGTAACTGCAGCAGTAAATGTAGCAGCAGCAGATAGTAGTAACGGGTAGCAGTAGCAGCTAGTAGTAACTGCAGCAGTGAATGTAGCAGCAGCAGATAGTAGTAGCGGGTAGCAGTAGCAGCTAGTAGTAACTGCAGCAGTGAATGTAGCAGCAGCAGATAGTAGTAGCGGGTAGCAGTAGCAGCTAGTAGTAACTGCAGCAGTAAATGTAGCAGCAGCAGATAGTAGAAGCAGGCAGCAGTAGTAAACAACAGTAGTAGTTCTTTCCACTAGAGATCTCAGGATAGCAGAATCTTTCAAACACAACCGGAGTAATGTTACAGATGCTAGATCTTTATTTATAATCGCCCAGGACAGAGAGGGAGAATCCTACAAGAGATATGCACATGCAAAAACGGTTACTGTTTGCAAAATCACACGCTAGCATTCCCCTTTAATCTCTACATAAGAAACTTACCAAGCCGGGAGTAGTACACTCATGTATTACGAATTAGTCATCTCCATTTATGCTACAAGCGAGCTGAATGGGTGGCAGTCATTAACTCCATGGCAACCAACAGGAAAACCAACGAAAAACCAGGCTAAAAATGAAACCACGATGATTAATCCAAACGTTAATCGAAAGAGAGAGAGAGAGAGAGACACACACACACAACCGCTAACATACCTGAAACAGATGTCAACAAACGCGGAACAAGAAAGGCGGGGCTGGAGGTGACACATCACCTAACACAGCCAACCGGCTCTAAAATAGGCAGCACTGGCCCCTGATTGGTTGTTATCAACATCAATCACTACCACTTATCCTATACACGGTCACACTAACATTTCAGCTAAAAATTCTGTGCAAATTCAGTGCAAAAAATGCAGTGTCTCTCTATGAGGACACTTTCCCGGCATTTTACATCTCAGATAACTAACACTCTAAAAATATGAGAATGTTTCATATGACTCACACATGCTTATTCTGAATATATGTGACAGACACTTGTCAGATGATATTTTAGAGAGCAGGCGTGAGCTTCAGCTGTGTCCTCAGTGTCATTTTCTGTCTGATTCAGGCTCACACTGATACGGCTAACAGCTACTCTGACTGATAGGATTTACATATCGCAAAAGTGCGTGCTTGTAGAGCCGTGACACTTTTCCTGGTGACGTGAAGCCAATCTGCAAATCACAGCACAATACATTAGCTGACCAATCAAAGCCTCTTGAGGACAGGCCTTTCAGAGGAACTAGGACATATGACATTTGTCTTCATGTTAGCTAAGTAGCTGTATATAGTCAAAGTCAGATATATAAAAATAAGCTTTTCTACAAATAAAGCATGAGCACACATCGCATTGCATTCTATCAACACAACCAAGCCTTAAAAACACACTCTAGAGCCCCCCTTTAAGGACATCCAGGCAGTCTAGAGGTGTTTGAAACCTCCAGAAAGGTTGGCTTGCATCATCATGGAGGGTTTCACCAGCTCCACTATAGCTCTGTGCTCATGCTGTTTATCCTAATCAACTCAACTCAATTTATTTCTAGAGCACTTTCAACCAACCACAATGGCTACCAAAGTGCTGAACATAAAACACAGAATACAAGCAAACATACAAGAAACTAAATACATCAACTCACAACACACAAGTAAAAATTGAAGAAAATAAGTGTTTCAGTGACCTCTGAAAACACTCAAGAGTTGGAGAAGTTCTTAAGGAGAGTGGAAGATCGGCCCAGAGTCTTCAGCTGTGACTGAAAAAGCTCTATCACCCCACATTTCAAGCGTGATTGTGAAACTGGCAAATAGAGTCGATCCTTAGTGTGAAGAGATCTCACGGGTTGGTGTATATTAATTAGCTCAGAAATATACTCAGGGGCCATGGAGGGATTTAAAAACATAGAGCAGTACTTTGTACTGAATTCTAAACTGGATTGACAGCCACACTGCAAATTTTAGATAGTAGATTTAACTACCTTGGAGTTAAAATTAACACTCCCTCAGAGTTTATATGGGAACCACTATAAGTGTTAAAAATAACACTTTTGAAAGTGTTTACATTGTCAACACCAAGAGAGTGTTGAATAGCAAACTCTTATTGTGTAAAATATCTGTTAAATTTCCGAAAAAATACCTGTAACGGGGAGACTGACACGGAGGGATCCATTTTGCAGTATTTATTAAGTCACACTTAAACATCAACACCTCGCACGGCTGTGCGAACATACAACATACAACTCAACTAGGGTTGGGCATCTTAGCTATAATGCCGACCCGATACGCATCTCGATACAAAGAATACGATCCGATATATTAGCGATACATTTGTGACATATTGCGATGCAACACGATACGATTCACACCCATATCACGATACGATGCGATATTTCAGCACTAATTAAATCAAGTTTATGAGATGATGTGAAAGAGGATGCTGTGCCATTGAATGAGTTTGATTGATTACATATTAACCAAGCAAAACCAAGACTTTTTTTTACAAACTGGCTTTTCTCTCAGAGCCAGAGTGTCAGTTTACAGTAGAGGGCCATTTTAGAACATATAGCACATATTATTTAAGTATTTTCAAGATAAACAGAATGTATAAGTGCAATATATATTAAAATATATATATTTGCACTCTTTCAACTTAAATGTTTAGCATTGCACAACAAGAATTGTGATTTAACTTTTCAACTATGAAAACAAGTTTTACAAAGATATATTGTGCCACTGAATATTCAAAACTTAAGGTCGTGAACTAGCAGTGTTATGCTGCGTTGAAACATCACTGTCACTGTAAACAACAGGCTAATAAAAATATAACAAACCAGCAATCTTCTTGCTGTGAGGTGGTCAAACTACCCACTGTGCCACCGTGACACCCATTATTTTTATCATTATTATTATTAATATTATTATTATTATTATAATTAAATAAAAATTAACAGGAGGAGGTGTTTAAAACCTTCGTTCTCCGTGACAGTAGGCTGAATATCTTTGCAGATGAACAGGGCCGGCACGTCCATAGAGGCGACCTAGGCGGCCGCCTAGGGCGGCAGTAAAGAGAGGGCGGCGTCCGCAACACCCCCCTTACCACCCGCATCCTCAGTTATGTCCGCGACACCTCCATCAGCGCCCGCTTGTCCTCAGTTATATCCGCGCATAGGGTGGCAGAATAGAGGTCCGCGACACCCGCGTCCTCAGTTATATCCGCGCATAGGGCGGAAGAATAGAGGTCCGCGACACCCGCGCGTCCTCAGTTATATCCGCGCATAGGGTGGCAGAATAGAGGTCCGCGACACCCGCGTCCTCAGTTATATCCGCGCATAGGGCGGCAGAATAGAGGTCCACTGGAAAATGGAGCTTTCACAACAACACCGTGGCGCCGCTTCAAGTGAGGTTTCAGATTAGTCGTACTGCCCGCGTATTTTACAGATGCGCGGCACACTTTTGCAAATTGCATCTGTCCTGTCATGTCGTCCATCCTTAAATCCATGATGTTGCCATACTTTAGATTTAAAACTCAGTGGGGAATAAAATGTTTGTTTTGCTTCTCGCGCTTTCCTAGGGCGCACCACTAGCTTCATCCGCACACCTGATACACTGAGTTGTAGTGTAAGTGTACACATCCGCAAATCCGTTAGGCTTACTTTATGTAGGTCGATTAAATTATGCGCCAAAAACAGGTTGACAACACTTGTTAATAAATAAAAAATACATTCTATATTAAAAATATAAGCTGTATCTTGGAAAAACCGATGCATCTCGCAAAAACCGATGCATCTCGATTTGCTTCCAAAATTTCATTCATCCTCTGCTGCTCAACCGATGCACTCGCATCGTGCACGCGCATGACCGCGTATCGATACATATCGATTAATCTTCCCATCCCTAAACTCAACGATGATTAGCAGATAACAGAGGCAGAGTGATTACCAGGCTTGAGTCAAGGGCAGGCAGCGTGGTTCAGAGTCCGTAATACAGGCTTTAGTCAGGGGCAGGCAGCGAGAATCAGAGTCCGTGTAATCACTCTTTAGGTCAAGGGCAGGCAGAAGACAGAGCAGAGTCGAGAAACGGGCTGAAGTGGTCAACGGGAAATCAGGCAGGATAGAACGCTCAGAAATGCTGGCCGGGGCTAAACAAGACTTCGCAATGAAGTGAGTGTGTGAGCTGCTTATATGTGGTACGTGGGTCATTAGTGAGATGGAGAACAGGTGTGCTGGGATCTGAGTGAGAAGGATGACGTAATGGTTAGAAGTCCGGAGATGGTGACCTCTGCTGGTCAGCGAGGGGAATGACTGGGACCGAGTCGGTGACAGAGCCCCCCCCCCAACGAACGGCTCCTGAAGTGAGGCAATTCTTGACGCCGGGGTCTTCCACGGGGGCGAGGGGCCGGCATCTCCGGATGTTGTGAGTGGAACTCTTCCAGTAGTGTGGTGTCGAGGATGTCCTTGCGGTTAATCCAAGATCTCTCCTCCGGACCGTACCCCTCCCAATCGACGAGATATTGGAGTTGTCCGCCCCGGCGTCTGGATCTCAGGATCTCGTGGATCTGGTAAGCCTCTTCGCCATCGATCATAAGAGGCGGGGGACCCTGTTCACCGGCTGCCACCTCCCTATCCGTCTCGGCTGGACCAGCAGCAGGCTTGAGCAGAGAGACATGGAAAGTTGGGGAAATACGAAAATGATTAGGGAGTGTCAGTCTGAACGAAACAGGAGATATTTGTCTTTCTATCTGAAAAGGACCCACGTACCTGGGACTGAGTTTCTTGCAGGGCAGCTTGAGGCGTAAGTCGCGGGTGGAAAGCCATACCCATTGTCCTGGGGAATACATGGGACCAGGACGTCGGTGTCGATCGGCTTGTTCCTTGAAACGCCTTACGGCGTGAGAGAGGTGAGTGTGAGCTGCGTTCCAGACCTCTTCGCAGTTTTTAAACCAGGTATCCACCGCAGGGAGTTCAGAGGTCTCGCCGGACCAGGGAAAGAGCGGAGGTTGGAAGCCCAGCACGCATTGAAATGGGGTTAATCCAGTAGATGCCTTTCTGAGGGAGTTCTGAGCATATTCTGCCCACATCAAAAATTTGGCCCATTCGTTCTGGTTCGAATGACAATACGTGCGGAGGAATCTGCCGATTTCTTGGTTCAAGCGCTCTTTTTGCCCGTTGGATTGGGGATGATAGCCGGATGTTAGGCTAACGTTGATTTGGAGATTTTTAAAGAATGCTGACCAGAGTCGGGATGTAAACTGGGGACCTCTATCCGACACGATGTCTTCGGGGAGACCATAGTACCGAAATACACACTCGCAGAGTAATTCGGCCGTTTCCATGGCTGTGGGCAGTTTGGAAATGGGGATAAGGCGGCAGGATTTTGAAAATCGGTCCACTACGGTGAGGATGGTGGTTTTGCCCTGAGATATGGGTAAATCGGTGATGAAATCTATAGCGATGTGTGACCAGGGGCGATGTGGCACCTCCAGGGGTTGGAGTAATCCAGCTGGACGGTGACGGGAGTGTTTGGACATCTGACAGGGTGAGCATTTGTTGATGAAATTGATTACATCCTTGTGTATGGATGACCACCAGTAGCGGGATTGAATCATTTGTACGGTGGCTGTGCTGCCTGGGTGACCGGAACTGGGGTGATCATGTACCTCGGAGATGAGTCTTTCTCGAAGTGACGGGGGAACAAAGATTTTATTCTCTGGACAGGGCTGCTGAGAAGGATTATTTTCGGCGGCTTGAAGGATCTCCTGTTCTATATCCCACTGGATGGGAGCGACAATTAGAGGATCTTTGATTATGGGTTCATCAGGGATTTCAGAGGTCTCATCGTCTGAGAGGCGGGACAGAGCATCTGCTTTGATGTTTTTCGAGCCAGGGATATAGGTGACTTGGAAGTCAAATCGGGTGAAAAACAGCGCCCATCTTGCCTGTCTAGGATTCAGACGTTTACAAGACCGGATGTATTCTAGGTTCTTGTGATCAGTGATGACGATGAAAGGGTGTTTTGCGCCCTCAAGCCAGTGTCTCCATTCTTCTAGCGCGGCTTTCATGGCGAGGAGTTCTCGGTTTCCCACATCGTAGTTCCGTTCAGCGGAGTTGAGCTTGCGAGAATAGAAGGCACAGGGATGGAGCTTCTTATTCACTAGGGATCGTTGGGACAGGATGGCTCCAATTCCAGTGTTGGACGCGTCAATTTCGACTACAAAGGGTTGTTCGGGATCAGGATGACGCAGAATGGGTGCACTGGAGAAGCGAGTCTTTAGCTGGGTAAATGCTCGGACAGCGTCGGGGTTCCATTTAAGGCGAGCATTGTTAGCTTTGACCATGGCGGTCAGTGGGGCAGCGACTGAACTGAAGTTCCTTATGAAGCGTCTGTAGAAGTTAGCAAAGCCCAGGAATCGTTGTAGTTGCCTAATGGTTTCGGGTTGTGGCCATTGTGTCACAGAGTCAACCTTTTGCTGGTCCATGGCCACGCCTTCTGGACTGATAATGTAGCCAAGGAATGAGATGCAGGTCTGATGGAATTCGCACTTGGAGCTTTTTGCATACAGCTGGTTTTGAATGAGACGTTTGAGCACTGCCCGAACGTGCTGGATATGCTCAGATAGCGAATTGGAATAGACCAGGATGTCGTCAATATATACTATGACCCACTTGTTGAGCATGTCTCTAAATATCTCATTTACAAATGCCTGGAACACGGAAGGACTGTTTGCTAGGCCGAAGGGCATAACGAGATATTCGTAGTGGCCGTCAATTGTAGAGAACCCGGTTTTCCACTCGTCTCCCTGTCGTATGCGGATGAGGTTATATGCACTACGGAGGTCCAACTTAGTGAAATACTGGGCGGACCGGAGTTGTTCAAGGGCAGCAGGAACCAATGGCAATGGGTAGCGGCATTTGACCGTGATCTCATTCAAGCCTCGGTAATCGATGCAAGGGCGTAAGCTGCCATCCTTCTTCTTGACGAAGAAAAACCCTGCTGAAGCGGGAGAAGTAGATGGTCGAATAAATCCTTTTTCTAGCTCCTCAGAGATGTAATTCTTCATAGCCTCAGTTTCAGGTTGTGAGAGAGGGAAGATGCGACCACGAGGGGGCGTGGTGCCGGGTAGCAGCTCAATGGCACAGTCATTATCACGATGAGGAGGGAGCTTAGTAGCCTTCTGCTTATTGAATGCTTCAATTAGATCGTGATAAGCATCAGGAACATGACGGAGTTCAGAGTCTTCGGTCTTGTTAATTGTGTTGATCTGGATAGGGGAAACAGGATGCAGACATTGGGTAAAGCATTGATTGCTCCATTTTATGATCTCACCAGTTCTCCAAGAGACTTGAGGGTCATGCTGTTGTAGCCATGGTAACCCAAGAATCACAGAGTGTTTAGGGGAGTTGATGGCAAGAAGGGAAATTTCCTCTTCATGGAGAGAGCCTGTTTGAAGCAAGATTGGCAGGGTCTGGAATTTTATACGTCCTTCTCCAAAAGGGCGCCCATCTACAGCAGTGATGGCTATGGAGGAATCACAGGAGGTTAAAGGAATGGAGTGAGTGGTGGCAAACGTGTAATCAATAAAGTTACCAGCGGCTCCTGAATCGATCATGGCCATAGTCTCAATCTCATCTCCATCGTTTCTCAAAGTGACAGGCAGATTCACAACATTATTAGTGGTAGTGAACATAGTGGTTGCACTCACCGAGAGGGTTTTAGGGAGAGGCTTGTTGGGACATAAAACCTTCGTATGACCTGGAAGTCCGCAGTAAATGCACAGGTGATTTCTTCTCCGTCGTTCTCGCTCTTCTGGGTTCAGGCGGGTCCTACCCAATTGCATGGGTTCAGCGGAGGTTTCAGGGGATACAGGACTGGAAGCAATTGAGCAGAGCGGGTTGCGAGTGCGGAGGAGAGTGTCTAACCTTATGGAAAGCTCGATAAGTTGATCCAGTGTTTTTCCCTCGTCACGACATGCCATCTCTCGCTGCAATTCTGGTCTTAGAGCCTTTCTGTAAAGCATGGCAAGCGGATCATCAGCCCAGCCAGTTTGCGCTGCCAAAGTGCGGAACTGCAGGGCGAACTCAGCTGCGGAGCGATCTCCTTGTTGGATGCACAATAGCTCCTCGCCAGCATTACGACCACCCTCCGGATGATCGAACACAGTGCAGAAACGTTTGAGAAAGTCATTAAACGAGGGAAATATCGGGGTACTGTCTGGCCAAACTGCAGTAGCCCAGTCTAGCGCCTTCCCAGTGAGCAGAGAGCACACAAAAGCAATTTTCCCATTTTCGTCCTTAAACAGATGGGGCTGTTGGGCGATAAACAGTTTACATTGCAATAGGAAGCCTTTACATTTTGCTGGGTTACCTGAGAACTTGTCAGGAAAAGCCAATCGAACTCCGGAAGTCATCGGGGGTTGTGCAACAACGAGCGGACTTGGAGAGTAGTTGGCGGTGGGTTGCGCAGTGGCAGCAGCTTGCAGGTTTTGTAGGGATTTCACCAGTTCGTCTGTTAACTGGGTTAGATGTGTTAGTTGTTGTTGGTGTGTTGACAATACCTGAGCTTGTGATGTGACTTCGTGAGACAAAACCTGGATGGCTGCGGGATCCGTGTTGGGCGAAGTCTTCTGTAACGGGGAGACTGACACGGAGGGATCCATTTTGCAGTATTTATTAAGTCACACTTAAACATCAACACCTCGCACGGCTGTGCACCATACAACATACAACTCAACGATGATTAGCAGATAACAGAGGCAGAGTGATTACCAGGCTTGAGTCAAGGGCAGGCAGCGTGGTTCAGAGTCCGTAATACAGGCTTTAGTCAAGGGCAGGCAGCGAGAATCAGAGTCTGTGTAATCAGGCTTTAGGTCAAGGGCAGGCAGAAGACAGAGCAGAGTCGAGAAACGGGCTGAAGTGGTCAACGGGAAATCAGGCAGGCTAGAACGCTCAGAAATGCTGGCCGGGGCTAAACAAGACTTCGCAATGAAGTGAGTGTGTGAGCTGCTTATATGTGGTACGTGGGTCATTAGTGAGATGGAGAACAGGTGTGCTGGGATCTGAGTGAGAAGGATGACGTAATGGTTAGAAGTCCGGAGATGGTGACCTCTGCTGGTCAGCGAGGGGAATGACTGGGACCGAGTCGGTGACAATACCAGCAGCTGTGGTTGCCAGAATCTTTCTGTGAAAAACATGAAAGTTTTATATAACTGTATAAATTTACAAAAATTAACCATATTTCATGAACTAACACATTGTTTATTTTACAAAATCATAGCTTAGTGCACAAAAATGTAAAGTCTTTAGATGCAATAATGTTTTCATGTGTTATTGCTAGTAGCTAACAGATTTTGACTGCATTAGTAACTACACAGTTTCCTTTAAACAAAAGAAGATGCACACACGTAAGCCTTAAATTCCAGAGCAAAATCCTCACTAGTGTCCTCACTACAGAGGGCTGAACACTCAGACAGTGATGATGTTAATGAGACAATTAAGTGTCTAATTAAAGGAGGATTGAGAATTGTTGATGAACAACTGTTAACAAGCAGAATCACTGAAGGACAGAAAAACACAAGCCAAAACCAAAGATGAAATCAAATGAGAAAAAAAAAACTCTAAATAAAATAATAATCAATAAAAATGAAACAAATTACACAATAAAAAATGATATTTTTCAACATCTTTAAAAAAAAACTCATCAAATTAAACAACTTACCATGGAGCTTCACCTATTACTGACCTTTGACTTTATTTCTGTCATGTGAACAAAAGCTCTTGATGAAATTTCCGTTGTTCATTTGAAGTCACCATGATGGAGGACAGAGTCTGCTTTAGTCAGGCTCTTCAACTTCTCACTATAAATGTCTTTTATTTTGGCTGCTATAGATAGTGTTAATTACACTATTTAAACATACAGCATGGAAAGCCGAAAGAAAATTTAAGTGTCAGTCTGAAGAGATTATTAATGATAACATAGCCATCCTTTCCTTGTTTTCTAATTCAGTATCATATTAGTTATGTGTGAGAAATAAACAACCACTGAAGCTCCAATAAAATAAAATTAAAACAATATTTACAATGAGAATGTTTAATCTATGGCAGAACTCAAAAACACACAGACATCAATAATTAGTCTTTGAATCTCAATGATGGTGACAAACAAAAAAAATAAAATCAAGTTAAAAAAAAACACTACTGAAATATCACCTCCCAAAAACAACACAAAATAAAGGAAAAGAAAGAGATTGTAAGAACATAAAGCTGCATAATTTATTCATGCTGCAATGCATGCTGGGAGCTTTGTACTATGCTGGCACCCAGCATGCATTGCGGCATGAACTATGCAGCTTTTTTTTTTTTTTTTAGCAACCACGGTTGAGGTTCATGTCCTGATTCTTGATGCCTGTGTGTCATAAAGAGCAAGCTGGAGCTTGAATGTTTAGTGCATGATACTTTAATTATTAATTGTATCCTAATTGTTTGTTGAATTTTCTATGAAGAGCAGCAGACTGCCAGTATTATTGTCCCATGCAGCTTTAATACAATTATATTTGCATATCTTTATGAATCAACTTAATAAACACCTGAAATTAAAAACAATTAAGCATCAACAGTATAGTTTCTCTTGAGCTTTCTTGCTATAGCTGATGAGTTTTAGAAACACAGTTATAGCAGTCAGAGAACCATTAGGATATAACAGTAAAGCTTCAAGAGCTCAAATAAGCAGCCTCTGATCTCCATGATGGTGAGGTCAAATGAAATATTTTGAATAAAAAAAATATTCTTACAGAAATGAAGTCAAACTGTAATCAGTGAAGCTGCTTATGCTATTATTTAATGGAGTTGTTTAATTCTCTGTTTTAATTCAGCTGGTTTGGTGTGAGGCTGTGTCTGTAGTTTTATTTCTTCCTTCAATTTCTTATTCCTTCAGTGATTGTGCTTGTTAACAGCAGGTGTTCATCAGCAGGTGTCTGAATTCACTTATTTGTGGTCATTCGCTCTGTCTAGTGGACTAAACTAATTGACTAATTTAAGGGCCAGGTGAATGAGGGTGTGGCGAGATTTCAGACACTCTGATTAGTTTCTCAAATACAAGGGTTTTCTACAAAGGTAGATACATGTTACTCTGTGTGACAAGGAGGCAAATCAGCTTCTAACGCTGAGAGGGTTATTTTACCTTTATCTAACTCTAGAATTTTAACACTTTACTCTGAATTACCACAACACTTGAAATTTAACACCAATGAATTTGCTGTGTAGTCAGGGTTCAAATTAAATCAGATGTAGATCTGCCCAGAAAGAAAAACACTAGATGCTGAAATAGGTATAAAACTCTTTCAAAAAGTGTAAAAATAGGAGCATTAATAGAAACATTTACTGTAATATACAATCTGTCCTAGACATTTCTATTTAAATTTAAAGGAGTAATAAGGCCTCAAGGCTCTGTTCTGGGGCCACTTCTCTTCTCCATCTACACTTCATCTCTAGGACCAGTCATCCAGAGACATGGATTCTCCTACCACTGCTATGCTGATGATACCCAGCTATACCTCTCTTTTCATCCTGATGATCCCTCGGTTCCAGCTCGTATCTCAGCCTGCCTGTTGGATATTTCACACTGGATGAAAGATCATCATCTTCAGCTGAATCTCGCAAAAACGGAAATGCTTGTAGTTTCTGCCAACTCGTCTCTACACCATAACTTTTCAATCCAGATGGATGGGGCAACCATTACTGCATCCAAAATGGTGAAAAGCCTTGGAGTAACGATTGATGACCAACTAAACTTCTCTGACCACATTTCTAGAACTGCTCGATCTTGCAGATTCGCACTCTATAACATCAGAAAGATCCGACCCTTCTTATCTGAACATGCAGCTGAACTCCTTGTTCAAGCTCTTGTTCTCTCCAAACTGGATTACTGCAACTCTCTACTAGCTGGGCTTCCAGCTAACTCTATCAAGCCTCTTCAACTGCTCCAGAATGCAGCAGCACGAGTTGTCTTCAATGAACCTAAACGAGCACATGTCACTCCGCTGCTAGTCCGTTTGCACTGGCTGCCAGTTGCTGCTCGCATCAAATTCAAAGCTCTGATGTTTGCCTACAAAGTGACCTCTGGCCTTGCTCCTTCTTATCTGCTCTCACTTCTGCAGATCTATGTGCCCTCCAAAAACTTGCGTTCTGTGAATGAACGTCGCCTCGTGGTTCCATCCCAAAGAGGGAAGAAATCACTTTCGCGAACGCTCACGCTCAATCTGCCCAGTTGGTGGAATGAACTCCCTAACTGCATCAGAACAGCAGAGTCACTCGAAGAAACGACTAAAAACTCAACTATTTAGTCTCCACTTCACTTCCTAATCTGCAGTTGCCTCTTTGAATATCACACTAACTGTACAAAAAAAAAATACTAATACCATTAATACTTCCCTTCTTAGACTTTACAGACCTGAAACTTGCCTATAGCACTTATTCATTGTTGCTCTTAGTTGTGTAAATTGCTTCCTTGTCCTCATTTGTAAGTCGCTTTGGATAAAAGCGTCTGCTAAATGACTAAATGTAAATGTAAATTATAAGTAACTAATAATGTTTAATTGAAGTTAATTTGCTAATTAAAATAAATGGTTAATCAAGACAGATAAAAGAGGCTTAATGTTGATAATATGATTTAAGAGCAATCAATAGGAGAAGATTTTCCAGCTGAAGTTCATATTGTATTTGAAGATTTGTTTTTTTTGGATGGTAAATATTTCAAGTATTGGGTTTCTATTGAGTTTATTTTAGGTAACTACCAGAGGAGGGTAGAAACTTGTTTGTACTTGTGTAGGCTGATGACTATCATATATTGTATACACCAGAATGCATAAAGGGTTAAAATTAGGGAGAAGATCTTAGGATGGACACTGTCACAATATGTGGATGATTGAATTATCTGCAACTTCACAAAGATCTAGTTCAATTAAAAGACTTGACTGGAGACCATTGCTCCAAACAGTGAGAGATGATGACTGTTTTTGGTGTTGACTGGATCGAGAATTATTCTGTAAACAAGTACAGTTGAGAAACTATGATGAGTAGATGATTGGAGATGGTACCAGAAGCAAATTATGAAGCAGGAACAGTTATTCATTTGTGACGACAGAAGCACTTCCAAGGATTTGAAACATCAGCAGAAATAAGTTCATAAAAGGTTTGCATTCATAAAGTAATTAAAGTCAAAGTGAATAAGTGATCAATAAATAAAAACATCTAAAGGAGTATGACAATTTTTGAATAAAGCAAAAGAGAGAGTAATTGTATTATGCTCAATTACCAGAAATGGCTGAAAGAGATAAAGATGATCCATCAAGGCCAACGCGCAATGAAAGATGTGAAAATAATAAACTTAATGAGTTTAATGTGTTAACAAGTGCATTGGTGAATGATGGCATGGAAACTGACAGAAACAGGCATCTAACACTGCATCACATGAACTACTATTGGGTCAACCCTTGCAAGAAACCACATGAAACTTTGCATAAAACCTTTCATATAATCTCACCTATAACCTTGCACATAACCTCTTGGAATGGTTTGCAAGGATGTCTAATGCAGTAGGGACTTAAATAAAGAAACAATTAATTGCCATGTGCAAAGCGATATCTGTGCAGGAAACCAGAAAGGAGCCGTGTGAGAGAGCAGTGATACAAGGTTCAATTGGTCCAGCTGATCGAGTCTATCTGTGGATGTTCTGGAAAAAGGAGAGAGCTCAGGAGGAAAGGACCATATCTGGATGAGGGCAAATCCAACAGCTGCCAAAGTGGATGCCATTAATGGGGTACCAATGCCTCAAAGGAGCGAAAGGAAACAACTCCAGCAAGGGAAAGCTGACCGGAAACAGAGGAGCCTGAATATTCCAAAGCTCTAAACTACTAAGTGCAACGTGTGGAAGGACAAGTTAATCAGAACAAAGTAAAGAGTGATTCTGATAATATGCCTGAATACCACATACAGCAGTGCCACAAGTCAAGGGATGATAATTGCACAACTGCAGATTTCAAAACTCAGACTCTTAACCACACATCTCCATTAACATCTATTAAAGTCAAGTGAAGATGCTGGTAGCTTAGAAGAAGAGAAACAAGGATGACCAAAGATCAAGATCAACATTTGATGCTTTTTATGTTTGCATATTGAATTTGTTTGCATATTGCTTTTATGGTACCTATATATAATATCACTTCAGTATATTCTACATGAGTGTGAAAACCAGCAGCTAGGACTGAACCAACTGAATACTTATGCTTAAAACATTGTTGTCTTTGATGTGTTAAGAGAAAAAAACAGAGTACAGTCTTTTACTTCCTTCAAATCAAAAAAGAGGGGAGATGTTTGGCTGGACTTCTGTCAAAATACAGTGGCATAATCTAGTCAATTGATAACAGCTATGTGGCTTATATCAGTCACTAGATAGAGGTAATTAAGAGAACTGGATTATGAAATTGCACTTTGGGTTAAAAGACAATAATATTAAGACTAAAGTCTTAAGAAGAGGGATTGAAGAAGATTTCTATTCTCTCAGTGTGTAGTATTTTCTAAGTGTAAAGCAGTTAATTTTCTCTTCTCAAAATGTATGTAGTGTTTGCAGCAAACATGCCAGCATGTGTTAAAAATACTGTGTAATATGAGTATGCCTGCACAGGAGCAACACTAGGAGAAGGCTACTGAATGGCTGATTGTGTAGAATAACTGAATATGTAAAGCACTGATTATATATGTTAAATACTTGTATGAAGCTATATGTGGCAGAAGTTAGAATGAGTAACATATTATCAAGTTATTATCCTATCATAACAATGTATGTAAACCCTTAGTTCCTTTGCATAAGTTGTATTTATACTTTGCTGACATAGACCTGTAACATCTCTGTTGACATGAGCTGGTGGGCTGAGAGCCAAGAATAGCAGGACCCCTTAGACTAGAAAAGCTATTCAAAAGTGGTCAAGCGTTAAAAAGAGACACAAAGGGGTGTGTCATAATTACCTGTATAAAGATTATGGAGAACACAGATACTTTAGAAGGTGTCCCGGAGAGACTTCAGAATGCTCTGGGGCCTGCTCTGCTCTTTCTCGGCTTTATTATGGAGAATAAAGTCTATTTTCTGATATTCAAAACCTCCGGTCTGATAATTTCTAATTGATGAAAAGTCGAATTCATGACATGACCCCGTTCAACCCGGGGATGCTGCGGCCACAACGCAAAGTTCTAACCACTATACGATCACGGCAAGCTACGAGACAGCCGTTGTGACCCTTGTGTGGTATGTTCCTCCCTGTGATAAGGCCCTTTCTCTTCAGTGAGAAGACTCTGTTGTTTTTCTCCTCCTACCAGCACAACGCTTTTCCCAAGAAACAATGGAAATGCAAACAATTGACGACTGCTGCAATTTTAAAAAGGGGGAGGACGTAGTTGGCAGGATTCGAACCTGCGCGGGGAGACCCCAATGGATTTCTAGTCCATCGCCTTAACCACTCGGCCACGACTACAAGACTGCCTGTACTGCCATTTCTTTATGCCTAGTACACATATTGTGCATCCAGATGAAACTTTCATAAAGCGATAGCTCAACAGCAAAAGCTGTGGCTCCACAAAATGATCGTCACACGCCCGAACAGGGACTTGAACCCTGGACCCTCAGATTAAAAGTCTGATGCTCTACCGACTGAGCTATCAGGGCTCCACAACAGTAATTTACAAGTAGGCAAGGTTTGGGCTGTGGTCGGCGCAGACCTTTACAGTACACCAACGTTTACCGTGAGATGGGGTTTTAAGCTTATGGTTGGTGTGGATGTTGCTAAAACATGACAGGTTACTTTGAGGTTGGGTTTATGGTTTTTGTAGGTGTAGACATCAGTACAACACAATAGTTTGGACTTCATGTCATGTAGGAGACATTAAATAGATCAATGATAACTGCAGAATGTCTTTCTGCTGTTGTGGCAATGAATGGACACTCAACAATTGAAAAGATTCCTTCCATGCCTTAGAAGCGTGACTTGATCAGTACTTATCTACACAGCATGCTGGCATCAAAGATCCTATTTCTCTTATATCATATTCCTAGTCTTCCACACTTTAGGAAACGTAAACATTCAGGACGTGCCATTAGCACAGCCTGCACTAAAAGAAGGCTGGAGATAACGGATGGCAACACAGAGTGCGACACCAATGTCACCTTGAAAAACCTGCCGTGACCCGGATTCGAA